>NC_041057.1:5024188-5324188 GCF_900634775.1 Gouania willdenowi | reverse complement strand
TGTGTAGAGTTCATGGTTTGTCATTCATTCCTTCTTTGACCGCCTACGTAAACTCCTGCTTTTATTTTATTTCCCTGCAGATAAACACACTTATGACACTCCTGAAGAAGTTGCACATGCTTTTGGGGGTGCAATCAGAGAGAGCCTCACCACTTTGCAGTCCACTGGTGAGTTTGCACTTTCTGTCTGGGATGATGCAGGAGCGGGTTTCTCTGGGTGATTAGCTTGGCAAACCGCCAGCACTTGTTTTATAAAGCTGCTGGAAATGAAATTATTTCAGATAAATCAGATAAAGACATAGTTTAGGCTTCAAATCAATAAATCAAAGATTATTTGCTGAAAAGTTTTTAATTTCCACTGTAAACAATCTCTCTTCATTTTTTGAGCGTTTTCCTGTTCTTAAATCATCCTTACAATTTTTTGTGTTTGCCCCTAAAAACTTTGCCAAAGTGACTTCTCAACTCATTTCTCTGGGGTGCCGAATGTAAAAACTCAGCCACTGCTTCATAGCCGACATATTTTGAACAATTGAACAATTAGCTCACTTTTCTCACTTTTAGATAATTTTTCTTTCATTTGACACATAAATTCAGGTAAAACAGCATGTTCTATATTTTTGTTAAAAATGTGTACACGTGGAAAATAAATCAAAAAGTAAATGCAAATGTTAACTGTAAATGTGAATAAATTTGAATCTAAATTTTGAATGGTAAAATTTTGATTGCTAAATCTAAATGCTAAATCTAAGTGTTAAATCTGTTGGCGTTTAGATTTAAATTTAATATTTAGATTAACATTTAACATTTATATTTAACATGTAAAGTTTAGATTTAAATGTGAGAAAAGTGAGCTAAATGTTCAAAATATGTTTTTACATCCATCAACCGTATCTATGAGGCCTAAACTGTCTTTATCTGATTAAATAAAATTGTCTCCAGCAGCTTGAAGATTAAAATCTATTTTGTAAATTTATCAACCCATCTGTTTGTGTGCCCATTTTAAAGATATTGGCATTTTGCCTTTCGAAGGCATGCTAACATGGTTTGTTTTTGTTTAGATGACACTCAGGAGGCAAAAAAAATAAAGATTTTAAAGAATGGGACTCTAAATATCTACATTGCAATGGACGTTTCAGGGAGCATTGAGGAAAAATACATAATCGACGCAAAGAAAGCTGTTAAACAACTTATGAAAAAGGTGGGACGGCCAACACAACTGAGATGTACATGTTTTAACTTTTATCTAAAGTAGGGGTGTCAAACTTGTTTTAGTTCAGGGGCCAAATACGGAGAAGTTTGATTTCAAGTGGGCCGCAGATTTTCTGCGGGAAAAGGTGTAATTTTGCCATTGTTTGCACATCTTCCAAGTATACATAGAATACAAAATAAGTAAGAAACCGACTATATCCAAGCAATAAGTTATAAATATAGGATCTTTACTTAAAATTTTGTGACCTTTGTGATTTAATTGAGGAAAATTGAAAGATTTTGTAAGAATTTTGAGAACTGTTTAACATTAAAAATGACTGCAATCATGCAATATAAGCACCAGGAAATCTGGGAGCCCCCGCAAATATTGTTGAGTTTTATTTCCACAATGATTTGTTTTCTCTGTTATTTTCTCCTGCGAGCTCAATTGGATGCTTGCCCCCCGGGCCATGAGTTTCACACAAGTGATCTAAAGTCACACAATGCTTTTATTAACGAAATGCTAAACGCAGATTATCCGAATAAGCACACAGTCACAAGAACAGTGAAGACAATAGTGGAAACAGTCTGGAAGTGTAGTTCATTGATTATTCTGATGTGGTAAGAAATTATATCCTAATTTTCAGTAAAAATGACAGAAGCCAATGAGATTGGAGTGTAAAACAAGAGCCTTGTGGACATGATGTTTTTGGTTTTTTTTAAATGTCTAAATGTAAAGTGTAAGCGCCTGAATTATGCATGAAGCCTTTAGTAGTATTACTATCAGAAACTCATTTGGCACACTGTACACATGCAGTTTGGCTGCCAGCAACACAATGCTGTATAAATACATTTGGTTAGGTTGCAATCCAAAATCCTGAACGATGCTTTTTGGCACCAGACCCTTGGCTTGTGACCAAAAAACACAACAGGGTAAATTTTTATGCTGATGAATGGACCAACAATAGTACAACCATAAGCATTTTCAGCGACAAAAAACGTGTAACAAAACAATTTTACAGCTAACGCCACTTTTTTTTTTTTCCACGTGTCCTAATTCAGTGCAAGGGTGGACTGGGACATGTAGAAGCCGTTACTAAATCAGTGATGCTCAACATGTGGTTCTTATGTCTAAATTTGAATTATTAGTCCCCCAGAAAACATTGAAAGGCAGAAACTTTTTTAACCCCTTTTTACCTATTTTCTTTGGTCATTTTGCAACTTCCTTTGTCCCATTTTTGCCCCTTTTCAAAAAGTTCTGACACATTTTTCAGACTTTAGCTGTCTTTTACCATTAAATACGCCTTTTTTCCTATTTTTTGTAAATTTTTGCAAGTTCTTTTTCTTTTTTTTTTTTAATTTATTTTCTGGCCATTTTTCATCCAAATAAGCTAATTTTTGCCCAGCAATAAAAACCACTTGTTTCCTTTTTTCCCTACATTTTGCCTCTTTTTGTTCCACATTTCTACCCTTTTTCACTATTATTTGCCATGTTTTGCTGGTTCCTCTTTATTTGCCCATGTTTTGGCCACTCTTGACCACTTTTGGCCCATTTTAGTCACTTTTCACTCTCTTCTTGCCACGTTTTTGCCACTTTTGGACCATTTTTGGCCACCTGTTACCATGTCTGCTTCCAGTCGCACATAAAAAAACCCGTAGCGGACCGGACCGGCCCACTTTGGGTCGACGGCCCACTGGGACGATCTCCGGTATGCCAGATGGCCAGTCCACCCCTGTTACAGTGTGCCAAAACGACACACTCACCTCCTGTCTAACCCATTTTTTGTTATCTATTCACAGATTTCATCCTTTACTGTGAGCCCAAACTATGATATTGTCTTTTTCACCTCTGTTATTCACAAAGCTGTGAACATTCTCCATTTTTTTGATGGAACTGTTAAACGGGACAAAATGGCAGATGCTCTTGATAAAGTTCCAATAGATAGTGAGTAAAACAAATAACACTACTGCGAGGATTGTTCCAGAGATGATTGTATACACTTAAGCCACATTGTGTGTTTTGTACTTTTTTTTTTTTTTTTTAGAATCGATCGGTGGAACAGATCTCACTAAAGTCTTCACCCACTTCTTGGAGCAAATGAACCACATAAAAATAGCCGAAGGAGATGAAAAGTTTAAGAACCATTCTCATGTCATCATTGTTTTTACTGATGGTAATTCTTCCACTTTATTCAATTCAAACCTCTGTTCTACTTTTGCCTTGAGAGAAATACTGTATATTTAAATGACAAAACATTATAATAACAAAGGTTTAGATCAGAAATGGCCAGCTTTTATCACAGCGGGGCCACACAAGTATGATTGTCTGAATTTAGGGCCACTTTATCAACATTTAGAATGTCAGAATTAAGAATAATGACCAATGTCAACATTAATACAGGAAAGAACAAAGGGTTTTGTCTATTTTTGTTGTCATTGTATTTATTTCTTTTGTCATTTTGTGGGAGGTTAGAGTTGTCATTTGTGTTTTTTTATTTACTCATTTTGTGTATTTAGGCTTCATTTTTGCAATTTTTTTTCAGTCATTTAATGTGTGCTTTTGTCGTTTTATATTTTTGTTGTTTAAAGAATGTTTTCCTGTTCGTTTGTGTGTGTTATTCTTGTCCTTTTGTGCATCTGTCTGTTATTTTGTGTATTTTTCTAGGCGTCTTGTGTATTTCTGGAGTAATTTTGTTTCCCTTTTGTGTATTTTCATTGTTCCAGCAAATTCTTTTTCTTCTTTTTTGAAATATATGTCATTGTTTTGTCTATTCAGACATCAAAGCAATCACCTCTGAGGAAGACTGGCAGTTAACAGTCGAAATATGTCAGGAGATAAAATTTTCCTGGAAAGAAAACTTTTTTATTGTTATTTATTATGTATTTCTATGGCTGTCTTGTGTGTTTCTGGAATGTCTCTGGTTTAAATGATAACAGGTTGTTCATCCAATCATGAAATGATAAATGTCAAATGTTTCAAATGTTGGTTTTGTTGCCGTCGTGTTGTGCAGGAGGTTTTAACGAGGGTGGAGTCCCTACACCCACAGTGGCCAGGATAAAAAACTTGGTTTACTTGAGCAACATCCCCGGGAAACATGACAAAAAAAGAGAAGAACATCTTGGTGAGTTTGGTAACATTTATTTGAAGTTTTATACATAAGGCTGACATTACGCTGTCATTAGCATGAATAAGGCCATGAAGGCTGTCATTAAATGTTGTTCACTAAATTATGACACCTTTGGAGCTATGTTGGCATTTTTTGGCTTAGATGGAGGAATCTAGTGTGTTTAGGTAGGAAACCTAATCCCTCCTCTTATCTTTTATAAAAGGGGCGGGGCCAACAGTGACAATTAGTGATGTCACTGATCCAAAAAGAAGTCACTGATCTAGTCTCAGCTAATACCCTTTGAGTAGGCGATGTGTCTGTCGCAAGCACGTTTAATTTTTAATTTGCACTATGCTGAGATGCTATGAGAAGAGTTTATTATTTTTTTTAATTGTTATACATTATAAAATATGTAGTTATCTGATTTCTTAATCTGAAAATTTAAGCTACTGTGAAGTTGCTGTTGCACTTTTGCTTAAACCTGAGTTAAAGCTTGAAATTGTTGAATGACTGAGCCTCATTTACTATTTATTTTGGAATTGTTCTACGCATTTTACCTCTTCTCTTGAAGACAATCACAGCAATAAAGTTGCAATTTTGACAATATATCTGATGTCTACAGTCATTTTTAAGTGCATTGAGAAAATAAAATGGAAAATCAAATCGAAACTCAATTCTTTTTTTAAAAAATGGGAGATTTTTTTTTTTTAGGCAAAATCGCCCAGCCCTAGTATAATGGTAAGAAATGTCTCGGTCTCCTCTTCTGTCTACATGTACCACGCCATGTTTTCTCAGTGGTCATGTGACCAGGTACGTCACGTTCTGTGACATGTAATTGCGGAAAAAGTGTTTCCATAGCACTTTTGTGATATAGTTCAATATCGAAACGTCTAAAATTCCTCCTCGTGAAAGCCTAAAAACCTTTTAGCAAAATTTGAGTGTTTTTTCAAAAATTCTGTTTTTTTCTATCACCAGTTTTTATTGCGCCATTTAGAATTTGTGCATTTCCAGGGGCAACCTGAAACCCAGCAAATGACTGTTGGGACAGGAACCAGAAGAGAACAAAGACCAAGGAAGTCATGCTGTTGATTATCACAGGATTAGCAAATAGTGAAGAAGTGGAAGGGGTCAAACCCACAACCCTGGACTCTAAACTGCATGTGAAAAAAAGCACCAGAAAAACCAGGGAGTCAGATTAGAATAAGATGTCTTTGGCATTTAGAGCAGTCTGCTGTGAAGGAAGCAGAGAACCACGATTGTGCTTGTAACTCTACATGTACTGTATCAGGAGCTGGGTTTCCATTACGGGTATTTGCAAAATAAAAGCAACATTTCTAAATGTCGTATAATTGTGCTTTGAACGTGTTTCCATTGAATGTTGTTTTGGCCAGGATCCTCGCAACTCCCGTGAAATCTCATCCCGTGAAATCTCATCCCGTGAGACTTTGCTGCAGAAAGACGGATGTTCAGAACTACCTTATAACACTCTGTATTCATTTGTTGTTTCACGTCTAATGTGGCAGTAATAATTTTAAAGTGTAATGCTAAGAAATGGCCCGGTCTTCTTTTCTGTATACATGTACCGCGTTATGTTTTCTCAGAGAGAAGTGGTCACGTGACCAGATACGTCACATCATGTGACGTGTAACTGTGGAACCACGATCGTGCTTGTAGCGTTACTGATTACGTCATGTATCAGGGTTATTGATTATGTCAATAAATCTAGTCATCTGTGTGAAGTGATGAAAGAAAGAAATTGACATGTCCAGGTCATTGGAAAGACCAGCATTAAAAGTTCTACGCTGATATCACTTACAGTATCTATTCTCAGATGAAGATGTCATTGCTGTCTTCAGACTTGCTAAAGGTTTCGTGTCATCATCTATTTTATTACATACTGCAAAAGCCGCTAACATTGTTATTCTTGGTGTTACAGATATTTACATTTTTGGAATTGGAGCCTACATCTACCAGGATGACCTGACGCCACTTACTGTGGGAACAGAAGGACAACATTTTTTCAAATTGGAAAGCCTTACAGAATTAAATAAAACCTTTGATCAAATGATTGGTAAGTCCTCTTGAAAGCCTTTGTAAACATTGAAACTCCTATTAAACACTTATTGTATCATACCTGGATGCTCATTGTGTCAAATAGCAGACAGAAGCATCACTTTACGTCTAACACCGCAGGCATTACAAAGGCTGGACAGATAAAATAAAGTATACCACTAGACTTAACTAATGTAATTTAATGTAACGTAATGGTTCTTAGAGACCCAACGTCTGAAGGGAATGTAAAATGTATGCAGGTCAATTGTAATGCATTCATGACAAGAGTAGAATTGATTTGATTTGATTTCATTACTCTTCTTCTTCTTCTTCTTCTTTTTCCCTGCGCTCCCTCGTAGATGAGAGTGAGGTTATGGGTCTGTGCGGTCTTCACAGAAGTTACGAAACTACCGACAATGACGCAAAGAGTATGAACCCGTGGTACGCAGAAGTGATTGTTGAGGTAAAGAAAATCACTAGTGCCAATGGTTTTTTAGATTTATATTAATAGTGTTATACTCAAGACCACATTCTATGGAGGTAGATGTGTGTCTTTTTATTCAATTGAATAAATAAATAAATAAATAAAATAAAAAATGTAATTAAAAAACAGAATTCAATAAACAAAACTAACTTCAATCAAAAATTATTTCAATTCAAAAAATAAATATATTTGAGACCCAAAAACACCTTTTTCCTTTAATAGATGTTTTATTATTAAAGTAATTTCTTTGATTGAAAATCTTTAGATTTGATTAAAATTGAAAAAAAAAATTTTTTTTTTGAAGTAAAAAATACAAAATACAAAAAAGCTGATTTGAATCAGAATAAATAAAAAATGTTTTAATCAAAAAAGTTTACTTCAATTAAAAACAAAAAACTCCTTTTAAATCAAAGAAAAACGTGTTTGAATGCAAAAAGCATTCTCTCTTTAATTTTAATTATATTTCATAATATTTTGTGAGATGTCTTATTATCGGATAAAACCTCTGTCTGCATTCCTCAGAAGCATTATTTTCAATCGGCCAATCCTGATTGGGCGGTGAAGTGCGGCAGTATGCTAGGGACTGTCGTGACTCCCCAGTTTGTGATGTGGATGATGAAAAAGGTGGTGTGGAAAAAGAATCTTCATTGAAACGTACTTGCAAAATAATACAAAGTTTATTAAAACAAGCAGAATCAAAAACCAGGGCTGAGACAGAATCCCTGGGAGAACAAAGGTGGTCAAATCATGTTCTCAGGCCAAAAACAGGAGAAAGGCAGAACTCCGGTGAGAGCACTGGTGGCCACATTGTACTCTGAAGAAATCCAGCATGGTGATCACGTATATAGGCTGACGAGAAATTTGAAACCAACAAGTGAAGTCTAAGGCTTTGGCCTCAAGATTAAGAAAGAAAGCCACAAATGAAGAACTCCCCTGTTTATGATATACAGCTGTCAACGGAGGAGAGATAAGCCTGGGGAGTCGCAACTTTCAAGGTTCACAAGTCAATCTACACTTCAACAGCAGGGCTGGCTGAGTTTGATTATGAAAGCATGCGTCCAAACACCATAACAAGGCAATACTCAACTTTAGGTAAAATGTATATTGCATTAAATGAATATCATATTGGCGCAGACAATACACCTCAGGACCCTTCCACCTCCTATAAAAGGAGGACACGAACAGACGCACACCATTCAAACACCTCTTCTCCGCTCAACACATCTTGCGTACTTAACCAGCTTAAAGGTATTGTGGACGTTGTTATTTTGGCTTCAACTTCTGGGTGGATCATCTTAACTATTGGTCCTACTCATTGTCAATCATTCTGATAATATGTTTACGTAAGGCCGTCGTACGTCCTCGTGCCGGGTGCGCATCGGGACCTTTGAAAATGGATTTTCACCTACCGGTGGCGAATCTGACATAGTGGGGAAAATGCAAATCTTCTTTTGGTAGGTAAGCTTGTTTGACCGATGCCGACTCCAACTTGTAAACAGAGCTGTGCACGAGGAAAACGGGGCTTGTGCACGCTTTCTCGTGCTGCGCATGTGCAGAGGGCGTTTCTTTTCTAAACTTCGGGAAAATCATCCTCTATACCTTTAACTGTCCACAGTCGGATTCTTTTTCAAGTCGCTTGACACTGGTAAGTATAGACACATTGCTGGAACCACACTTGGTCGAGAAGAAAACAGCGGTTGTGTGCTTGGTTAAAGTGCTGCTCCGTTCACAGGTAAGTGAACCTCAGAGTCCCAGTTCCGGCTGTTGGCTCTCCTCCAACGCTGTCGCTTTGGTGCATGTTGGCCCTCGAGCGGCTTTGTCACTCCGGTGACTGCCCTGCTCCGAGCTCTGCACTGAGCCAGGTCCAGAGCTCCCAGACATCAGCACAACAGCTCTAGTCTCAAATCGATTGCCCTTGAAACCTCTGGGCTCACGTGCACGTTGGTCCAGGGGCACTCTCACTCCGGTGACCACCGCGCTCCACGCTCCGCACTGAAAGATCCGAAGCTCCCAGACTTCAGCGCAGCAGCTGTAGTCTCAAACCCACTGCCCTCCGAGCCTCCGGGTTTGTGTGCATGTTGGTCCTTCTTCTAGGCGCTCACAAAGGTGAACAAAGCCCAGCTCCGAGCTCCATACCACGATATTTGAGTTTCGAACGCCAGCACAGCTGTTGTCTCCAGCCAAATGCTGTCCTTGATGTCTTTCAGCACTCCAGCACACGTTGCCCCGCACTCCTAGTAGCACCTGCTAGCTTTCACGAGGTAGCTTCGGGCTAGTCCACTTGTTCTACCTGCATTTGTCAATGCTGAAATGGAGGAAAAGGGCTTCTCGGTTGCTCTTCGGCCTGCCTCGCCGTCTCAACGTGATTTGTCCGGCTGGTTCGGGAAATCTTTGGCCTTGGCTGTGGCTTTGTCGGCATAGCCCGCTTAAGCATACCCAGGCTATAACAAAGGAGAGAAGAGAACGGCCTGACCACCCTCGTCTCCTCTGGTGAAGCTGCTGGATGTTCCGTCCTACACCTGTCCGGCTTTCATGCTTTCATACTCCATAGCCCTCCACTAGCGCTGCCACGGCACGGTCCAGTGGCAGCTGGGAGGGACGGACATGTTCTAGGGCTGTTGCCCCCTTCCTTTTCTCTCATGTTCTCAAGCACACATAACACACGTTTTATTAGGAATAATAAAAGTATGTCCCACTGTCGCACCCAGGCCGATGGCCAGGACACAACCAATGAAAGCTGATTCTGCCACAATAAGCAGCACAGTGATGGCACCCGCTGTTCCACCTTGGTGGAAGGCCTCTCGATATACATCTAGATATATATCTATATCTATGTCAGGATTGGCAGATTGAAAAAATGCTTCTGAGGAATGCAGACAGAGGTTGCATCCCATAGTGAGACATCTCACTCATATTACTCATAGAACCAGGGTTATATACATATAACCTAAAGTTTTCTATGAACAAAAACTGTAAAAAGCTAAACTTACTAAATACTCACAACTATTTCAGTCTGTTGCTCTTTAATATTTTTTTATTTTCATTTTGCTTGTAATTTGTTAGAGGAGGGAACAGAAGGCAAAAATTATTCACTTTCAAAATAAAATGCAAGGGTAACTCAGGAAAATGGGCCAATTTTTTTATTTTTGGGTCGCAACCCATTTAACCCATTTAAGATTCCTTGCAATTCATCTTCTCTCCTCTAATGTTGGCTTAATGGACAAACAATACATTTACTAATTTAAACTTTTACATGGATGATAGAAGTCCTCATTGAGCCACTACTTTCTCATCTGTAAAATAATATTAGCTGAGCAAACTCCAACTCTGTTCAATGCTCTAGCTAAAAATAAGATTAATTATTATCCTAAACTTCTCAAAAGGTATTACTCTAGTCATGTTTTTTTTCATTTGAAGAATGGAGATGTAAAGAGGTGCTTCGGCTCACTGGTAACGACAAAGTTTATCCTGACTGCTGCTCACTGCTTCCGGGCACGGGACACCCCTGAGCACGTCAAAGTAATAATTGATGATGAAAAGAACTCAGGTGAGAATGAACTCATCTGATCAGTGATGCGTCTAGAAAAGGTTGTGAGGGGGTTGGTGTAGGGGCAGACATGGGCAACTGGCATCCCGGCAGTAATATGCACAAAATGACTAAGAACTAGGGATGTAACGATTAATCGTAAGGCAGTTAAAAATCGATTCATAGGTACCACGGTTCACATCGATGCTCCGAAAATTGAATCGTAGTTCTTTTTTTAAACAGCAGAGGGCGCTATATATTAATCCTTTCAGAAGCGGACGTGACGGGCGGAATCTGCTACTATTTTCTTTCTGGCCGCCATTTACTGTTAAACATTCTCATAAATGATTCTTTACTCCTTTAGCACCGAAAGAATATCTGTAATATTACGTGAATATCTGTAAAAGTCACGTTTTTCTATTAGCTCTGTCTGCTAGCATAGCTTCTCTTCTTCACTGGTGGAATAACTGCATGCCAACCGACCACTGGGTTACCAGAGCCCTCTGCTGGTCCAAACAAATATCTGCCGTAAATACAGTCCAATTGTTAAGGCACAAAATACATTTTCAGTTGCACTTTTAAAAAGAAAAAGAACTATTATGCAATTTTGAATTGTTTATTATAGAACCAGAATTTAAATTAATAGGTTCCTTCTTCATTTGTATTATTCCTTTATGTATTTCATTCAAGATTTATTTTCAGTTAAATTGCATCATTTTGCATAGTTTATCATGGGATTCTTTTGACAATGAAAAATAAAAGGAAAATAGTACAGTATTTTCCCCAAAAAAATAAAGGAATATTTTTCAGTCATTTGTCAACATTCCCATTTTGTAAAATAAATCGTGAGAAAATCGTATCGTGAACCCAGTATCGTGAATCGAATCGTATCGGGAGTTGAGTGAATCGTTACATCCCTACTAAGAACACACAAAATTACAAATTATTATACTAAAGGACAGCAAAAATGCACAAAATGACTCCATATACACACAAAATGACAAAGTAATATATTAAAGGACAACAAAAGTTCACAAAGTGACACCAGAAACACACAAAATTAGAAAATGATATAGAAAAGACGACAACCATATGAAATGACTCAAACTACATACAAAATTACAAAATAATAAACTAAAGGACAACAAAAATACACAAAATGACTCAGAAACACACAAAATGAAAAAAAATATATACTGAGGGACAAAAAATACACAAAATGATTCCAGAAAATACAACATTTCAAAAATAATACACAAAAGGAGAACAACAACAACAACAACAAAATCACAAAATAACTTCAGAAACACACAAAATAATATAAAGGACAACAAAAATACAAAAAATGACTCTAAAATCAAACAAAATGTTATGTTAAGGGACAACAAAAATACACAAACTAATTCCCAAAACACATAACAAAAATATACATAGAAATAACAGCAATATAAACGAGAACAAAAACAGACAAAACCCTTTGTTCCTTCCTTTGTTAATGCTCAGATTGGTCATTATTCTAAATGCTGACATGAATATTGATAATGTGATCCTCGGATTAGACATTTACATTTTTGTGGCCCATGCTGTGTTAAAAGTTGCCCATCTCTGACATTGCATGATATCAAACATTTTACCAATTGCTATTTTAGTTTTACAGTAAATTAAAGTCACACCAATTTATTTTGCAGCTACAGAGAGAAAAGTAGAAAAATTTACCTTACATGAAAAATTTGAAGTCGGTGCCAGAAAAAACCAGGGCGTTCCGGAGTTCTACGAATACGACGTGGCTCTCATTGAACTCAAGGAAGATGTTGTAATCTCTAATACAGTGCGGTAAGATGTCCATGACTCAAACAAACAATCAGTCCAAATTTTGGCCACACTTTCTAATTGAGAATAAAGCTGCTGGAGACGCTAACTTTATTTTCTCAGATAAAGACACGGCCTCATAGTTTAATAAATCAAAGATCATTTCCTAAAAAAAAAAAAAACATGTAAACAATTCGCAGCTTTCTTTTCATCTTCAGACCAATTTGCATACCTTGCACAACGGACACCAGGGATGCTCTGAGAATGAACAAACAATCCACCTGCAAACAACAAGGTGGGGAACCGAGACTTAAATTGTTGATCATTGACGTCCTGAGGTGAAGTGTGAGTGTGTTTTCTTTGTGCACAGAGGAACTTTTGCTCAGTGAGGACATTGTGCAATTGAGTTTCCTCACCAAGCCGTCGGACAATGACCACACATTGAAGAAAGTACTCGTAAAAAATGTGAAAGCTAAGTTGCGCAATAACGTGAGTAAATACTCTATGGCCTTTTTTGTGTTGCTTTTACGTTTCTAAAGAACTTTGGTACCTCTCCCAAACAGAGAGAAGAATGCATTAAATATGCCCTTAAAGCACCAAACGTGACCACAACTGATGTCTCACTCATTGTAACCGACAACTTTCTCTGCACTGGTGGCGTAGATCCTACTATTGACCATATAGCATGTACAGGTATCTTTACACGGCAACATTTTTAGCCTATGCATGCAAAATGTAGGCCAAATCAGTTGCTGACTTACTGTTTTGTTTGAAACCCTCTCTCTCTGTGTGTGTGTGTGTGTGTGTGTGTGTGTGTGTGTGTGTGTGTGTGTGTGTGTGTGTGTGTGTGTGTGTGTGTGTGTGTGTGTGTGTGTGTGTTATAGGTGACTCTGGTGGTGCTGTATTCAAGGACTATGACTATCGCACAATACAGGTAAGGAATGGAACCGTGGGCGATCGTGGCTCAGTGGTAAAGTGGGTCGTCCAATAACCGGAGGGTTGGCGGTGTGGGCCATGCTCTATCCAAGTCATTGTCGTTGTGTCCTTGGGCAAGGCACTTTACCCACATTGCCTCATATGAATGGGTATGAATTGTGAATGAATGTTGGTGGTGGTCAGAGGGGCCGTAGGCACAAAATGGCAGCCACACTTCTATACCACCACTGATATGAATGGTGTGAAAGAATAATAGGGTGCATCCAAATATCTCCTTTTGTATCCACTTTTCCTTAACCCCCAGAAATGTTTAAGATTAAAAGATTAAGATTAAAAGATTAAGATTAAGATTAAAGATTAAGATTAAATCGGGCTTTCGCCTTTAATTGGCCATGTAATGTTAGTACATTATTGGAATTTGTCTTCTGCACTTAACCCATCCCTGAGGAGCAGTCGGCAGCCATTTTTGCGGCGCCTGGGGAGCAGTTCGGGGTTAAGGGACTTGCTCAACATCCCACAGTGACGGCCCCGGTGCTTCCTTTATAACCTTTTTTAGCCTAGGAAACACTGATGCATCCTTTACCAAAGGGGACCACATAATGCTGTCCCACAATTCGTTTCGGCGACAACATTTAAAGGGACGCGCTCATCAGAGCGTTCACGGGAACTCACGATGACCCAAAACAGATCACTCCGTCGTTATGTTTTGTTCTATTCAACATATTTCATTCACTTAGGAATGCTTTGTGCAGTTGTACATGTGTATGCCTACAACGTTATATAGTCCTATATCTTGCAAAAATGTAACAATTTCATAAAATCATCCATACTTATTTTGGATTAATGAGTGAAAGGTGAGTGTGAGCAACCATTCTCAATGTGACGTTTTTTTAGTTTGACTTTTGTTCCTCGTAGCCTGGTAGCCTCTTTTCCTTTGATTTAGATTCAAACCTTGTGATATTTGAGAATATATCAGCGGTTAGAGGCACAGGGGAAAGTGTTATGAGTTTTTAGTAGTCCATTTTTGGGAATTTGTAGTTCTTTCACTACTGCAGACACCACTAACCTTTGCCGCTGTCGGATCATTACGTCACCAACAATGTGATGGCCTTTCCCTAACTCCCATAAGAGGTCTCCTAAAACTTTTCCTTAACCCTGTGATGTCACCCACTGGGTTAAGGAAAAGTGGATAGGAAAGGAGATAGGAGGGACTATTCGGACACACCCACGGTTTCTGTAACTTCTGTAATGCACTTTGAGTCTTTTTGAAAAAGCACTATATAATTCCTAACCATTATTATCATTATTAATAACCGTGTATGGCAGAGGAAACGACTCATTTCACTGCTTTGCTCCACTTTTGTTCATAATGTACTCTGAGATGTGTCCCCTTCACAGGTGGGCGTGGTCAGCTGGGGAACAAAGGAACTCTGCAAATCAGGAGGGTTGGTCGTTTCAGAAGCGACCTCCAGGGATTTCCACATCAATCTTTTCAAAGTTCTTCCTTTTCTTAGACGTATCCTTGGAAAGGACACGAATGAATATACACCTCTGAAGTTTTTGAACTGAGCTACATCAGCAGTATTAGTTGGAAAACAAATGATGAGGAAGATGTTTTCAGACACAATTTAGGGGATTTTGTCATCAAGTTAAGCCCTGAGCCTTTTTAGTCACACTATATAATTGTGATAATTAAATATATACCCCTGGTTTCTTTTCTTTTCATTGTCTGGCAGGTGACGTTGTATGCATTGTATTCATATTTTTGTGAGATTTTGGTGTTAAATAATCTTGTTAATGCACAACACAATGGTTTAATGTCTTAAAAGTAAATGAATAAAGGTTCTCAAATACTCCCCACAATGTATCCATGTGCCATTTTGAATCCATGGCTATACACTGCAGAGTCAATGAGTATATACTGGACTATATACTAAAGTATGATTAGGATGAAGACTGTTCCCACTGAAGTATACTTTCAAGTTTCCCAAGATGCATTTCAAACCTACAACGACAAAAACCTGAAGCACACTGAGGCTAAATTTCTCCACCTTTGACAGTTCTAAAAGCATTTTAAGCAAGAAAGAGACCAAGTAGAATATCAACATGTGCTCATTTGATCCTTAAAACTCACATATACACAATTCAATCTGACATTTCAGAGATTGCGTATTGTCCGCCATGGTGCTACTTATATAAGTGTTAAAAAAACTAATGGAAGACAAGAAGAGATGTTTGAACTTCCTTCAACTAAACCATGAAAAGATGGAGGTGATTGTCTTTGGTAACAAGGAAAAGAGGACTGCTGTCAGCAATTATCTGGAGTCTCGAGCTTTAAAAGCTAAAGACCAAGTCAAAAACCTTGGTGTTCTGATTGACTCAGATGTTACATTCAGCAGTCAGATCAAATCTATCACAAAAACAGCCTTCTACCACCTAAAGAACATCTCCAGAGTGAAAGGTTTAATGGCTCAGAAAGATCAGGAGAAACTGGTCCATGCTTTTATCTCCAGCAGACTGGACTATTGTAATGGTCTTCTGACAGGAATCCCCCAAAAGAGCATCAAACATCTACAGCTGGTTCAGAACGCTGCAGCTCGGGTCTGAACCAGAACAAAGAGGTCAGAGTTCATTACTCCAGTTTTAAAGTCTTTACACTGGCTCCCAGTCAGCCTCAGAATAGACTTTAAATCTGTGAATGGGTTTGGTCCAGAATACATGAGTGACATGTTAGTCAGGTATGAACCCAGCAGGTCTCTCAGATCCATGGACACAGGTCATATAGTGGAGCCCAGAGCTCACAGTAAACATGGTGATGCTGCTTTTAGTTGTTATGCTGCAAAGAAGTGGAACAAACTGCAGCAGAGCTGAAGTAAAGATCACATGTGAACATTTTTTTCACAAGTCTTTTTCTCTACTGCTTATGATTGAGAGATTGTTTTTGTCATGTTTTGATGTAATGTGTTTGTTGATGATTTTAAATGTTTTTACTGATGATTTTAAATGTTTTTTCTGCCGATTTTAATGTTCTTATTGAGTTTAGGCTGTTGAATATTTTCTGTTGCACTTTTTGATCGTGTAAAAGCACACTGAGTTGCCTTGTGTATGAAATGTACAAATAAATTAGCCTTGCCATTTTTAGTTTGGAGCTGGTCCCAGGATGATTTTACATTTCGTGATGACTTGCTCGCAATACATCATGGGGCGGTTGAGTACGACGAGTGTGCTCACCATGCACACTTAAAAAATATACTGATATAGCAGTGTTTCTCAAATGGGGGTACGTGTGCAGCTAGGAGTACGCAATGGTAGGGGGTACTTGAGAGAGTTGAAAAATAAAAAGAAAGCATTAAAAATATGGGGTTTATAAATGTTTATATGATAATCATAAAAATGAATTAGAACATGAACTGAAAATTCAAGAGTCAGTCTCAGTCCCACACCAGGTGTGAAATGACCGGAAATGATAAAAACTATAGAAATAAATTTATTCAGAAGGCACTGAATACTGTTTCCTTCAACTTATTTACAAAATTAGATTCTATAAAACATGTGTTATCACTCATTCATTACATCATTATGCTCTAGAGTTGTTTTTTCATATTATTCTGAGAAAAATGTTTTGGTCGGACAAATGAGGTACTCAGATTCAGAAATAAGAGAGGAGAAGGCGGTACTTGAGCCAAAAAGGTTTGAGAACCACTGTAATATAGTATACATCCCGGTATTTCTCGCATACTCATTCTTGTCATATTATTTAATGTGACCGCACTACATACTAATTTTGATGTCAAACTTACTGTGAGTATTACGTTGGCATGACATTTCGAACACAGCCATGAATCCCTGGGTGAGGAACTCTTACTTAGAACTTAAAGTTCAGCCGCACAAGTTGATCTGGGCAATATGGAGGCTAAGTCAACACTTCAAAGTGTTTGTTTTTTTTTTTTGTTCTGAACTATTTTCTGTAATGTTAGGCTGCTGTGAAACAAGCCCATACTGCTGTCACAGAATACAGATAAAGTTAGCAGTGTGTATTTCAACACCCACAGACGTTCCAATGACTAATCTGTTGGATGACGTCACACGAGCTGCATGGCCTTCACTCTCCACCTGCGTTATTGAGCTTTGATCATCCATGACCTTGTCACTGATTCACAGCTGATTCAGATACTGGTCACTCTCCATTAGCTCTGATTTGTCTAAGCTTTGTAATTGTAAATACTCTGAAGGATGAGTCTCGATGCCAAATCTCAAATGTAGTTACCAATTCCGATACTCCAACCTCGGCATACTCAAAAAATACTCAACATTTATGGGGCGCCGATTGTGAAGTTGCACATGCTAAAATAAACCGTGACAAGCTACGTTTAATAAAAGCTTACTTTTAATCAGCAATGTAATATTTACTTTTCTCGTGAAAAAATAATGTTAATGTTAAATCTAAATGTTCAATCTGAATGTTCAATCTAAATATTACATTTTAAATCTAAATTCTAAACCTAAATCTAAACATTACATCCAAATGTTTGATCTAAATCTAAACATTACATCCAAATGTTTGATCTAAATCTAAACATTACATTTAAATCTAAATCTGATTGTTTAATCTAAATGTTTAATCTAATTGTTAAATATTAAATATAAATGTTAAATCTTAATGTTTAATATAAGTATAAATGTTGAATCTAATTCTTAATCTTAAATCTTAATCTTAAATCTTAATCTTAATCTTAAATTTTAGTGTAAATGTTAGATCTAAATGTTAAATATTAAATCTAAATCTTGAATCTAATCTAAATCTTGAATCTAATCTAAATCTTGAATCTAAATGTTACATTTAAATATAAATGTTAAATAATAACTCTTATACAAGTGTGTCCTGGTTAAGGTAAGCAGCAGTACATCAAACAAGTTTCAGTGTCACAAGACAAGTACAGAATGAGAGCATATGAAAGATAAAACTGTAAAAACAACCAAATAGTCAAGAATAAATGAGCTGAAACCAAAATAAGGTGATTTTTTTTTTTTGTGACTAGATGCTGTAAATGTGCCCTAAACCCTCTCAGTGAGACCAACTATGAGTTTAAAGTTTTGGAAAGTATTCCATGATCAAAGAGTAGAACACATGAAGGCTTTTTCTTGCCCAGTCCAGTGCAGACAGTTGTGTCTTTAGTGCGCACACTGTAGTTACACCTGGGTTTTTAGGGAAGCAGCAAATAAAGAATTGCCTTGTACAGGGAGCAATGACGTGTGAGAGCTTAGTTAGTGATGAAGCTCAGTGCACCGTGATAAATGGTGTTCAGCGAGTGAAGACACTGAGGAGAAGCCTTCATGTAAACATTTAGTCCCCGTAGTCCTACATGGACATAAAAGTACTGCAGCGTCAACAAGGTGCTTTTTTTAGTCTCACAAAAGAAACATCATCTATTCCTAAGATAAAAACTCAATTTCAATTTAAGCTTTCTCCCAATTACAACCGTGATTTCATTCACACGCACAAGTCTCTATACAAGAAATTAAACATTCTGGAGAATCAATCATCACAAAAGCAGTGATTTCACTTTTTTATAATGTCAATAAAGCTTTCCTTCCAAAAGAACAATAAATAGTGACTTAAAGAATTACTTAAGCACTTAATAGGCTTCATTGAAAGGCCTTTTATGGGTGCTCAGAGTCATCCAGCTCTTCAATGAGTGACTTGGGGCTTATTTCCAATGCAAACTCTCGGATGGGCACCAATCCAAAATATATCACCAGTTTAACTTCATTTCTGTGGGAAATGTTAAATCTGTGCATAACTAGGATTTTCCTTCTGTTTATCTGAACATAAAGATGATTAGTCATCTAATCCTCTCCACTTTGAGGCTCCAAATGATTTGCTGCGTTCTGAGTCAGTTTATGGCTTCCGATAATGTAGTTTTACTCCATAACTGTCCAGCTTTGCTTCATCAGTGAAAATGTACATTGGCAATTCTCTTTCTTTACTGATAGATGGAAGACGTACGTGTGGGGAATTTTCCACAGTGATCTCATAAGATCTGTGACAAGGTGGACGCCCCCCATCTCCATCTCCTGTGTGGGTGTGGATGATGTACTGACGTCCCCCCGGGACCCATTCATCAGGTTCCCCTTAGAAGTGATTGGCAAAGAGGGAGGTGGTCAGTGGGATGAGAAAAGAAAAGGAGGCAGAGACAGAAGAAGACGGACTGCGTGAGAGGTGGGACCAATGGGAGAGCTTTAATTGAATGAAACCCAGATGCTGTAAACAGGGAAGACGTTTAAATCGAGCTCCATTCCTTATTGAATCCCTCTTGAGGGCCCACTAACCCGTCTGTGTTCTGTTTTATTGTTCAGAGCAGCACAATATTGGCTTTGTCCATTACTCTCCTTAGTCTGAAACAAAACCTTTTGACCGTCATCAATCTACAGCTAAACTGATTAGTATTGTTTGGGTAGAGCAGAACAGCCTAAAGACATCTTTGCTCTCTTAGTTCTATCAGACAGTTGCACACGCAGCATATTCCGCAATGAGGCATCGTGATGTAGTTTCAACTCTGGCTGATCTGTCTCTCTCTGCAAGCTCTAAATCAACCCAATGGGCCATTTTAGGAATTACGGCCTTTAAGGACTGCATACATACGCTTTACCCTCCATTTGTGCCTGCTTTGCAAATGTGGCGAAGGAGCATCAGCAGCTTTGGCTCAACCTGCAGCTTCAAAATTAAACGACATCAATCTGGCCAGAAACAATAATGTCAGAATGAATAATGCTTAAAAAAAAAAATTGTTGGTACCATCAAATGAAAATAACTTAGGTTACTGATCCCTCAGAATAAAGCAGTTCAAATTGTTTTGAAATTTCCAGACAGAACCAATGTAATAACAATGCATAACTAGAATTTTTGCATTTCCTGAATAAAATGCAGGTGCTGGCCTTGTTGCAGTGCATTAGCATACATATTAGTTAACATTAGCATCAGCTAGCATTAGTATTCTTATTAGCTAGCATTAACATTGCCTAGCATTAACATAGCATTAGCATTAACAATAGCTAGTATTAGCATAGCATTAACCTAGCAATAACACTAACCTAACATTAGCATCAGCCAAGCATTAACATTAACCTTTTGCACTAACCTAGCATTAGCTAAGCATTGACCTAGCAATAGCTGAACATTGGCATAAGGTTGAAAAAAGTTATAATGTGTTGAAAAAGAAGTTTAAGTGTGTTGAAAGAAGTTGAAAATGGTTGAAAAAAGTGAAATTTCCAATATAAATAAATGGGAAAAAAAAGTTTAAACGTTACAAATTCTAAAAGCAATAGCATAAATCTCAGGAACTTTCTGAATTTTTTGACAACTTATTTGTCAAAATTGAACAAACACAGACGACACAAACGCAAACGTACCAATGACACCCCCGGTGTCAAAAACAACACAAAATGATCAAAATAAAACAGAAAAATACACAAAATCATAAAAAAAACTGAAGTGTAAATAATAAAGAAAAGGAATGAAAACATGCATAAAATGACTGAAAAAAAAAAACATACCAAATCACAATTACAAAAACATAAAACAAAAAAAGCCAAAATAGACAAAAAGACTCCAAGAAAGATGCAACACCAACAGAAATACACGATACATGATGTTTATAGTTACTGGGGCTCCCTCTGTTCCAGCACCACAGGACTCTCAGGGTATAGCCTTTTAAACAGAATCCGACACAGGCCTAAAACAGGGGCCAACATTAATGTTTATCATAATAAAACAAACTATTCTAATAAAAGAAAGAGCTACTTACATCCCTGTCACGCCACGCCACACCACACCAACAGTTCAGGTATGGCCAAACCAAAAGGGTGCACAGGTGGTCTTGATTACCTAATAAGGCCCACAGAGGAGCAGCAATGGTGCATTCAAGGACACTAGGAAATGTGCAACTCACCTCACTACATTTATAAAATGTATTTTATATAATATACGTTATATTATATATAACAGGTTAAACTGCAGACCATAAGGTGGGTTTTCATTGCAGTTTTCCCAAATTCATTCGAAAAAAATACAATTCTTAATATAATGTACTGCTTTGATTTTTGATTCTAACATATTACTGTTAGTTTCATGTCACAGATGTTAGTTCTACCTCAGGTGTATAGTATAAGTTTTCAGTAAAACGTCCCAAACCTTTGAGACTTTAGGTTGGTTCTTCTTCTGTTGCGCAATTCTTCTTCACAATGCATGGTGGTGTAGATGGTACTGCAGCAAAAATTAAGCAGAAAAATTTACAACATTAAACGACATTAAACGACGCGTCCACACATGTTTGTAGTCAACATTATCAATTATATTGCTAATCATTTTTTGCATTACTGTATATGTTACAAACATTGTAGTTGGCACAAATCTCAAGACGGTCTTTATTGTATTTTTTCGTTTGCCCCCCACCACAAGAATCTCAAACTCCGCCTATGGTTAAGTCTACCTTTAATGTTTTCCACATAAAACACCATCTGTGCAAAAGAAGAAAATTCAAGTAAAGTTATGTAAAAAGTTGTCAAAAACAACAGCACATATCTCTTTTTGTTTTGTTTTGTTTTTTGTAGCAAAAACAAATACTGATGTGAATTGATGTTGGTATTACATATAATTACAAATATTGTCCGATAATTGGTGGGCCAATAATACCTACAGCCAGCGAGAATAATATAAAATAATATATATATATTTATATGTTTTTTTAAATGTTGGTGTTGATACTCCAATTTTCAACCCTTTTATTATCCTTGGGGTCAAATTGACCTCATCCAATGTTCATCATTAAAACAAAAAAATAATATTTAAAAAAATTTTTGCTTCATATTTCAAAATATTCTCTTGAGAGTAAATTTGAAAAGATGTGGATGAGAACTATTCAAGATGAATTTATTCTGATTTAAAACTTTGACCTGATGGTGGCGCTAGAGAACAGGTCAAGATTTCATTATCAAGGGGTTATTTATGTATTCAACAAATTAATAAAATGCCAGACACAAAAACTTGGTCAACACAATTTTTGAAAAAATCATTATCTGGAGGCAAATATACCTGTGGTCAAAATGACCCCAAGGGTAAAAGAGTTGAGATGATTTTACAGATTATATCTACAAACCCCGCTTATTCACTCTATTTGTATTTAATGTATATATTACACATTTATTGGACTCATATCATTAAAAATTTGGATTATATTGATTATTATTAGGGCCCGAGCACCAACCGTATTGTAATGCAAGTTGTTTTTATCATTATTATTATTATAATTATTATTATTATTACAAAAAAAGTGATTGGATTTTTGAGGGCCTGAATGCATTATAGTACTGGCAAAAAAATTGATATTTGGGGGGAATTGCACATGTGAATGGCAAAATGACTCAATAGCCCTCTTGAAAATTGTATTTTTGGAATGTAATTGCTCCCAGCTGGGACGGATGACATCATCACTGTGGATTTAAGACTGATGACATCATCACTGTGGAGGTAGGACTGATAAGCCTTTGCTGGCTTCGATTACCTTTGCCTGATTGTCAAATCTCTGCAAACTACATGGTGTCTGATAATGAATTTATAAGTATACGTCTTGCATCCAACACTGAACTGTTAAAGTCTTTCACACATTCATATTTTTGTTTTAAACATACATGGTTATTTGATTATTTCTTGACAATAAAGTTGAAACTTTATAGATTGAAACATTCCTCTTAGCAGCCTGTTCACTTGGATGATATGCTACGCTTATGGTAGTTATGAAGAGTTTGTAGAGCTAAGGAAATTATAATTAATTACAGCAGCTTTCTTTTGTATGCCAAAAAAAATTAGTTACGGTTTAACTCAACCGTCATTGATTGTCATAGCGCCACCTATTGGTAAAAGGAAATCATAGACATATGTAAGATTTGCACGGAACATTGCAGGAAAGTTTGTGGTATAATCCTTGAAAAAGGTCAGCTACGTCTCAACACTTTAAAATTTCTGCCACACCCCGGCATCATGCAACACACCTCAACGTGTGCCACGTCCCGACATGCGTGTGGTTGCGAGGGCCCGTCCAACGCATTTGTGAGCAATTGTGTTTTACCTCTTTTTTGACAAATTGATATTTAATTGCATGCTATTCAAATAATATCAAATATATCTTTGATCAAAGCTGACTTATTTGAAGGAAGGCTAATTTTTTTGGCTCTTATGTAAGAGCACAGAGTTGATATCAGCAGAAATAAGCTCCAGCTCTGTGAGACTCTAATCAGGATAAGAGGAAATAGAAACGCTGTGTCCAAACTATGTCTGTCGGTCTGGTATTCATCACATTTTTAGATGATTACCTGCTCCAACACTCCAGATTTTAATGAACGGGTCATCATCCAGCTCTACATAAACCAGCCTTTAAAATGAGTGCTACCCCTCATGTAGAAACATGGCTGTGTGGAAGTGGCTGGTGTTTAAGAGCGTATGAAATGTTGAGATATTGATCTTACACAGTCATATTACCCATGTATACATTAACATTGCTGTCAAAGAAACACCTTGTTCTCCTGTTTTTAATACAGACCAGACATGGGCAACTGGTAGGCCAGCGACCCAAAATAAACATACAAAATGACAATTGTACTGGAAACAACAAAAATACACAATACTACAAAAAACAACAGAAAAATACTCAAACATACACAAAATTACAGAAAACACACTAAACCATGACACACATATATATATATATATATATATATGTTTTTTTTTTTTTTTTAAAACACAAAAATGTAAAATAAAATGAATAAAATCACAAAACAGATATAAAATGACGTAAAAAAAATGTAAGACAACAAAAACATACACAAAATTACTGAAAAAAAAATACAAAAATGACTAGAATAACATACATCATTAAAGTCAGAATACACAAAAGGACCACCAAAATAAAAGAATAACAGAAAAATACACAAAATGACTACAAAGACACAAAATGTAAAAATAAATACACAAAACGTAAAAAGAAATATACAACATGACAAGAAATATATAAAATGACAGAAAAAATTTAAAAAAACAACAAAAACACACGCATAATGACTGAAAAACATACAAAAAAATACATCGGAACACACAAAAACGACTAGAAAAACATACAACAATGAAGTGAAAATACACAAAATGACTTGAAAAATATCCAAAAACAAATAAACAAAATGACCACCAAATATAAAAAATAATATGCATATTTTTCTGTCATTTTGTGTTTATTCTCTTATTATTTTGTGTTTTAGGAGTCTTCTATTGTCTATATTTAATAGTATTCAACAAATACACAAAGTGCCTGACACAAAAACACTTGGTCAACAATTTTCTGGAGGCATTTTATCCCTGGGGTCTGATTGACCCCAGGGATAAAGAAGATAATAGGATCGCATAAACGCTGCGAGGCCTGAGACAAAGACGTATATATTGAAATATTGCTGATCGAGTTAGCGTACATCATTTTACTGTAACACTTTTGTAACGATAACATCCGAAGCTCAACTATCAGATGAAGGAGTGAAATGTGGCTCTTGTCAGCGTTTAGAAGCACTTGCATGATTAGATGTCTTACGATCGATGCAGCGTCTTCTTCCAATCATTAAGACTATGCTCTTAACAGATTACAGCCCCCCTCTCCCAAACACACACACACACACACACACACACTCCTCTCCCTCAGCCTCCTTCACTCTTACATACTCTCAGTTTCAGGAGATGCAACAGAGGAATCCTCTTCTTCAAGCTTTTTGGGGCATTTTTGTAAAACCTCAACAGAGTGCGAAAATGAAAGAAACTAAAGTACAAGTTTTGAGGTCAGATAAATACAACAACTAAGAACAATGGACGTGTTGCTGGTGATCGTCTGTCATCTTTTCATTTTACATTTTCATCCATCAGCAGCGACAAACCTCATCACAGGTAAGCTCAGCAATAGAAAACAGTTTAGTCTTTGTCAGATGTATAAAGAGTTCTGATGTTATCAAGTGGAAGTACTGTTATGTGATTGATTGAAATAAGAAAGTCATATATAAAATACTCATGTACAAGTAAATATTAGCTCAATTAAATAGTGCTCAAAGTAAAAGTTACAATAGTTACTTTCACCCCCCATGTTTTTTTTGGTAATAAATAATCAAATCTTGCACAATTGGAACTTAATTCATTTATCTGTATTTTTTTTTTTTTTTAAATAAATTAATAATAATTAATTAAATTCCAAATTTAAAAAAGTATCAGGCTTAAGTATAGCTACATTTATAAACTCTAAAACTGAGAAATTATCCAACATTTAATGTGGTTGTTGTGGTGCATTACGTTTAATCTGATTGGTCGGCTATGATGTGATGCATTTAATTGTTGTCCGGTCATTGCATTTTTTTGTAGTTTCACAATGTCCGTTGATCATTTTAAAAGAAAATCTATGAATTGACACAGTAACACTTGGTTGTAGAAACGTAATGAATTATTTTACTTCTAAAACGTACCATAAGTAAAATGACTGATTTTAAAATATCAAAAAAGTACGAGCAACTTAATTACAGTAATGTGAGTACTTGTAATCTATTACTTTCACCTCTGGTCTTTGTCTTATGGCATGATTATTATTTTCTTTTCAAGCAGACATATTTGAAGCTCAAGGTACGTCATCTAACTTCTCCTTTAGTCTTTTGAGAGAAGCACAAAATAAATGGTTTGTATCTGGCAGGGTTGGGGCCAATTATAATTGCAATTGTGTAATTGATAATTAATTACAATTACGACGTAATTATAATTGGAATTGGAAATAATCTGTTGCTGTTGTAATCATAATTGAATTGCAATTGAGTTCAGATATTGGTCTTTGTAATTGAAATTGGAATGGAAATTCTATAAAAAAAACTGTCAATTACAATTTAATCAAACGCAAACCTGGGGAACCATGTTATTATGGAGGTAGATTTGTGTCATATTATTCAATACTAATAATGAAAAAAACATTTCAATAAAAAATAAGGGTTAAAATGCAAAAACAATTGTATTTGGACACTTTTTTTTCTTTGATTTTTTTTTTTTTTATTGAATTTTTTTTACTTTGATTGAAGTTTTTTGATCGAATAATAAAGACAAAAATATACTACCCATAATATGGCCCAAATACAAAAGGATGACTTCAATAGAAAATTAAAAAAATGCAATTATTTGGGTCTCAAATATTTATTTTTTTTGGGTTGAAAATATTTAATTTTGATTGAAAAGGTTGAAAAGGGTCTTTTTTTTATTGAAATGTTTTTTTTTTAAATGAATAATAAAGACAGACACAACTATACCTCCATATATTACAGTTCTATGGCTTACACGTACAGTTAACAATTATTAAAACATGTTTCATATCAAGTTTACCTGTCAGTTCTCTTGAGAAATAATTTACCTTTTAAAAAAAAAAAAAAACATTAAAATCTAGTGATATACTGACAAAAAAATGGGTGAAAATGCTGGTCAACTTAACTGTAACTGAGTTGTAATTGAACATGGATAATTGAAGATGTAATTGTAATTAAAACTAGTATATGACGCACACCCTGATGTCATCTAACTTTCTCCTTTAGTCTTTTTAAAGAAGCATAAAATAAATGTTGTGTTTGTGTGCACAAAGGCCAGCGTGTTTGCAAAGCAGGTAAAGGGAAGCCCTGCTACAAACTGGCCTATTTCTCTGAGCTGCGCCGGAGGTTGAACTTCGCCGAGGCCGCGTTGGCCTGCAGTCGAGACGGAGGGCAGCTGCTCAGCGTGGAGTCGGCCTCCGAGCAGAAGATCATCGAGCAGCTCGTCGCCGAGCTCCGACCCACAGACGGAGACTTCTGGATCGGCCTCCGTCGAGACAACCGGGAGGAGGAGAGCAACTTGGACTGTTCTGCTCAGTATCACTGGTTGGATGGCAGCAAGTCCACATTCAGGTGGGAACGCCAACGTATTCGGGAAGTCGGGCTTACATCACAGATGACATTAGCGGTAGTAAATAAACGGGCGCCATCTTGAAACAGGTGAAAACAATAAGTCTGCCTCCTGTGTGTCCGACGACAAAAACGGCTTTATTTCAAAACAGGAGTGATTTATATCTCGGCATGGCATACAACTATCAAGAAACACTTATTAGTGTTACAGTATCAGTGCTAGAGATATATGAGTGTCCATACAAAGTCACAGCCAACACTTGGAAGAACAATCCAAAACATTGGCTCAATTTCACCAAACCAGATCTTTATAATTACCTAATAATGAACCCCGTGAGTAACCCGCCATTAATCACAGTGTACTTAATAACAGATATAAAGACAACATATTGCCATCTAGAAGGAAAACTAAAGCCACCGAGAGACCACTAAAATCCTCATTTCAGATTTTAACTGTTCACTTACCCGTTATGAAATGTAGAGAGTACACCAAGGAATGGGACAGTTTTGAAGACCAGTTTTAAACCATTCCCACCCTACCAGACTCCAGCATTTTCAACCATCCCATGAAGGAAAGCCATTGTTTTCTTGATATAAAATTATATAAAAATGACATCTGTGTTATTTTTTACATTGAACAAACAGCCAAACACACATACTCTGGAATACTCATCTTAAAGCTGATATCCGGAGTTTTTGACAAATGTATGTTTATGTACCATTCTTTTGAAATCTGAAAAAATACCTAACTAATCTTTTACTATGGTCTACTGCCGGTGGTCATTCATATACATTAATGTATATAAGTGCCTCCTTCGTCCTATAGACCCCTATACAAATGGAAATGATCGCTGTGTGCGCCCAGCCAATAGGGTTCGACTTCCTGTTTTTGAGACTGTCAATCAAAGTGAATGCGGAACTGTGCACGGAAACAAGGCCGTGCGTCACAACAGCAAACAGGTAAATATGATTTTGGCTCTTACCTGACCCATAGACCTATATCAATGCAACCCGATGTGACCTTGTTACGTTCCGCGATGTGCGTGCAGAAAATTAGAGGCGGTGCATCTGGTAGATTGTGAAAGGCAGTGGGAGGAAGTGAGGCTGTTTAGGGCGGGACATCGAAACGCTTCTCAGAAACTCCGGATAGCAGCTTTAATGTGGTCATGTTTATGGCAACAACTCAGACAATGTTGGGGGCGCCACAAATGGCTGCTCCGGTGTGTTGATGTGTGTTCTTTCGCTGCAACTACCAAGTCAAATTCCTAGTATTGTTCTAAACTGTACCTGGCAAATAAAGCATTCTGATTCTGATTCTGATGTTTGTTTTTCAGGAACTGGCACTGGGACGAGCCGTCCTGTGGTTATGAGGTGTGTGTGGTCATGTATCACCAGCCGTCTGCTCCTCCCGGCCTGGGCGGACTCTACATGTTCCAGTGGAATGACGACAACTGTGAAACCAAGAACAACTTCATCTGTAAATATACGGCAGGTACGAATGCACTGGAGTGCAAGATGTTCCCCCACATTAAACCTACCAGTAGGGCTGCAAAAGGGGTGCAAGATTTCCATTAATTTTCCACAGGAATTTAATGTGAGAATTTTGGGAATATTCAAAAATATAAACTTTTTGAGGGCATTATTAATTAGAATTAACCATAAATTGGGACTCATTTCAAGTAAATGTGTCATATTCACACATAAATATTAACATCCATTCACAAAATGGTACTATTAAAAAACATAACATTTTAACTGGGCTTGCAAAATTCCAGGAATTTTCAAAGTTGGGAACCTTCTATGGGAATTCACGGGGAAAACTGAGGAATTGAGTTGAAGGTTGGCCCTTAACAGTGATGTTGAATATAGTTGGCATTGAAATTTGATGGAGAAGTGGCAGAAATGGGAGTAATGTAGCAAATATACATTAAAATGAGCAAAATTATAGCTAGAAAAAGTGATGAAAATAGGTTAAAATATAGCAAGTTTGATGTTTCAGAAAAATGTGCAAACATGGGCTTAAATTGTTAAAAAGAAATTCTTAGTTTCTTGAAGGCATTTGGCGGCCCCCTCCCAGTGTATCACGACCCCAAATGGGGTCCTGGATTTGGCCCCAAGTGATGTAAAATCTCAGCATCAGTTATTTGTTCTGTCTGGTATTTTTCTCAGGGAAACCGATGAAGCCTTCTCCTTCTCCAAACACTACTCAGACGGGTAGGATTTAATTTTTATTTTTTTAAATGTCACAGTGGTTGTGCACGGCATGAGTGTGACACGGCAGGGTTTTTGTTACAGGTATCGTCCCTTCCACTGTGTTGCCATGGAATCCCAGTGACTCCAGCCAGTCCAGGCCAACAGGTGATACTGCTGAATATCACACTATGAGGGGCTGTTGAACGTAAAAATTGGGTCACTGTTTCATAGCCGACATATTTTGAACATTTAGCTCACTCTCCTCACAATTAGCTAATTTTCCTTTCATTAGAGACAGAAATTCATGTAAAACAACATGTTATCATCGTTAAAATAAGGGACCACAAGTCAGGGTGTTTGAGTGTTTCACTTGGGTGTCCCCCAGGGGTCAGTCTTGGCTCCATTCCTCTTCATCATCTACCTCCTCCCCCTGGGCACAATCTTTCGTCATCATGGGATCCACTTTCACTGCTATGCCGACGACACACAGGTCTACATCTCCTCTAAACCCACCCCTCCCACCTCCCTCATCACCTGCATGGATGACATCCGGAGCTGGATAAGCTTCCTGTACAATACCCCGTCCACTACAAAAACCTCCTCTGCGACCTCCTCCATGACTACAGCCCCTCACGCACCCTACACTCAACCTCTGCCAAACTGCTAACATCCCCACACCACACCCCAGTACCATGGGTGCCCGAGCCTTCAGCTGCTCAGCATCCAGACTTTGGAACTCCATCCCCACACACATAAAATAGCCAGACTCCATCTCAACTTTCTAATCCAAATTTAAAACCCACCTGTTCAAACTCACTCTAATTGGTCACTGCGCAATACACTTGTCTTTTTTTAACATTTGGTTTTAATATTCTGTGATGTAATTTATGCTTTGTAAGGTGACTTTGGGTGACTTGAAAGGCGCCATCAAACAAATAAAATGTATTATTATTATTATTATTATTATTATTATTATTATTATTATTATTATTATTATTATTATTATTAATAATAATAATAAAATAAAAATGTCTCCACATGAAAATAAATATAAATGTAAATGTTAAATCTAAATCCAAACGTTAAATCTAAATGTAAATGTTAAATGTATATCTAAATGTTAAATGTACAGTATATCTAAATGCTTGCCAGGTGTAAAAGCTAAATGTTTAGAAATTAGGCAAAGTCATGTCAATCATAAGGCCCTGCCCACACCACTGACTGCGTCTCAGTGAGTGCTGAGAGAGGAAGAGCGAGACATTGCGGGATGGCTCCATGCTGACAAACTCGAAATCGCGGTAATGACTGGTATACAAATGTATTTGCTGAGATTACCAGCATGCCATATGTCACCTCACATTTGCCAGCGATGAAGACACCGAGGATGCAGAAGACCGTGGTGGGTGGGGTGTGTGACATGTGCTTGGGGCCTCGTGATTGACAGGCACTGACCTGCCCACTTTGTATAATTTCTAAACATTTAGCTTTACACTTGGCGACCGACTTAACGTTTAGATATAAATCTAAAATTTTGATTTACATTTAACATTTAGATTTAATATTTACATTTTAATTTAAAATTTACTATAACATTTAGGTTTGGATTTAACATTTACTATTTAAATTTAACATTTAGGTTGGGATTTAAGATTTACATTTAACATTTAGATTTTACTTTTACATTTTGATTTAAATTCAGATAAATTTTGATGTTTCCACATTTTTTAACAATGAAATAGAAGATGCAGCTTTACATGAATTTGTCTCAAATGAAAGAAAAGTGAGCTAAATGTTCAAAATAAGTCGGCTCTGAAACATTGACCGAGTTTTTACATTCGACACCCCCGTATCACACGTCATACAAACCCATTATGATAAGAAATGTACAAACTAACAATCTATACTCTTTTTTTTTCTCCCTTTAAGCTGTGAATTTAGTCTACATCATCATCCCCACTATTCCACTCATACTGCTGTTGCTCACAGTTTTGGGCGTTTGTTGCTTCAAGATGCTCGGTAGACGGTGAGTGTCCCAAAAAGTCCGCACAAGGCAATAAAAACTACTTTTTATTCAGTTACATTTTATTCATTTCCTTTAATGAAACAATAATCCTGCTGTGTAGTCATTTGTAAAGCAGCTTCACATTACACTGAACACCTTTTTAGGGATGTATTAATTCTTGGCAGAGCAACAATAAAATGAAAAAAAAAAAATGGTGTCACTACGTCGTAATTTGCTGCGCTTTCCTTACTGTGGCATTGGGCCAGTTTTATTTTTGCTGAGAGAGAGATTTTTGCTAGCAAGTGCATCACTTCATTATTTTAAAAGCACCATATGTACTTCATTTGAAGGCAGCCTTATACTTTAAGTGCTGTGCTGTGTTTCCTTAGGAGTAGATAATACACTGGTTAGTAATAATGAGTGCAGGTTAATGTCTGTGGGATTTGATCAAACAGTCATTCATCACAAACTTCTTGGGTAACAATGCCAATATGTCTTAGGGAACGACAATAAAAGTACATGGTTGGTATTACAAGGAGTTAAAAAAAAAATCATTGCAAAAAACACATAAAAAACAACAACAAAATAAAAATGATATCCAAAATAACCACTAAAATATACGTGATATGACCCTAAAAACACATGAAATTAAAATAAAAAGACAAATAAATCACAAAATGATTTCTAAAAATACAAACCAACAACAAACACAAACAAACTGACAGAAATAAAACACAAAACTACAACAAAAATAGACAAAGACAGAAAAATGTATAAAACGACAATACAAATGTGCAAAATGACCTTAAAAACACATGAAATTAAAAGAAAAAGAGAAATAAATCACAAAATGATTTCTAAAAACACAAACCAACAACAAACACAAACAAACTGATGGAAATAAAACACAAAAAGACAGAAAAACATATAAAATGAAAATAAAAATGAGCAAAATTACCCTAAAAACACATGAAATGAAAAAAATAAAATAAATTAAAAAAAAAAAAAAATCACAAAATGATTCCTAAAAATGCAAAACAACAAACACACACAAAATGACAGAAATAAAATACAAAATGACAACAAAAGCCCAGAATAACCCTTTGCTATTGGTCATTATTTTAAATGCTAACATTAATGTTGATAATGTGAACCTCGGATCAAATCTTTGTGGCCACCGCTGTGATAAAATATGCACTAAGCAAATAGATTTTCCTTGTTTTGCCTATGAATCTCAGTATGTTGCAGAGGGTTCTCAAAAAGCTCAAAATGGCCTAAAATGAGACAAAACCAAGGAAATAACTGTTGCTCAAATTGTAACTAAAAGTTGAAGACAGAGACAATGAACATCACTAGAAAACTATCACTGTGTGTGGTGTTGTGCTTTCTGTGCGTTTACCAGGAGGAGGCCACGGCAGAAGACAGAAAAATCCCAGACCGACTCTGGAAACTGTCCCAGCTCGACCACGACCGAAGTCTACAACGTGATCCGCTCCCAGAAGGACGACGACCTGGTGTCGTCTCGACCGCACACTAAGAACACGTCCTTCCTCTGCTCCTCCCCCGACACGCCGACCGGCGACTACGACAACCTGGGCGGTCGGGACACGGAGAGCGGCTTCGTGACGCTGGCCAGCACAGAGAGCTGCTTCCTCAACTTTGACGTCAACGACCTTAGCCTCGGGCGCCGTGGTAACCGCGACTTCTACGACACCAGCTTGGGTCGCCCGGGGAAAAGGGAGCTGAACGATGGGAGTCTGGGTCGTGCGGGACACAGAGAGTTCTACGACAGGAGCCTCGGCCGTCGCACGACAAAGAGCGAACATTATGGCAGTGCGGTGTGTGCGGAGCCCGGCCTGTACGACCAAACCACTACCCACCCCGTAAAGACTGACCTTTATCAGACTTATGTCACCTGTAGCAAGGACGACACCTTCCAAACCAGCCTCAGAGCCTACGAAAACAGGAAGTCCTACCAAACCACTCTGGACTACTACAAAAACGGACTGAACCTTGACGGGAGGAGATACTTTAATGAGCGCGAATGGATAAACGGAGGAAACTATTGATGGTAACACTTTGCTTGAAGTTTTATACATAAAGGTTGACATTTTAATGACATGACATCTGTCATTAGCATGAATAAGGTGTCATGAACGCTGTCAATAAGTGTTGTTCGTTACCCTAACCCCTAACCTTACCCCTACCTAACCCCACCAGATCCCTCCACCGAAGCCAAAAAATGCCAACATAGCTCCAAAGGTGTCATGAACGATGTCAATAAGTGTTGTTCGTTACCCTAACCCCTAACCATACCCCTACCTAACCCCACCAGATCCCTCCACCGAAGCCAAACAATGCCAACATAGCTCCAAAGGTGTCATAATTTAGCAAACGACACTTAATGACACCTTATTCATGCAAATGACAGCGTAATGTCAGCCTTATGTATACAACTGACTTGCTTTAAGGCTGTGTTTGAAATGTCATACTAATGTACTACTCATAGTACATCAATATGAGTATATAGTGCATTCACATTATTATTGAGTATGTAAGAAACACCCAGATGTTTACCATATGGGGACATTTTTTAAGTATGCACGGTGGGCCCGCTAGTCATAACTGCTCAACCGGCACGCAATGCATTGAGAGCGGAATGTAAAATCGTGCTGGGACCAGTGTCACGTACTGAATTTACCTCCGTACTGAGATTATAACCCCTAACTCCAAAATAATCCAATAAACAAATAAAACGTGTGTCCGTTCACTTTGAAAACAAAAATAAACAAAAATGAATTATTTCTTTTTAGCAAAAAATAATTTTTCGGTAGTGTGCATATATGTGCATAGACAATCTCAGTACAATGTGAACTCAGTACATGACACCGGCTTCAAGCTAAAAATCGAACATCCCCCTTTTCAAAATAGTCTCTTGAAAAGTTCAAAATTCCAGCAACTGTTTTGCCACCACTTTTTTTTGCGTGAGTCGAGTCGTTTTAAGGGAGGTCACGTCATGTACATTGATTTTGAATGTAACGTAGTCACCAAAGTCATTTTAGGTGTGAACGCACCTTAATACTAATGAGTTTTGTAGACCGTGGCTGTTCGAACTTCCATACCAGCATACTACTCATACTAAGGCTGACGTCAAAAATAGTACTGTATGTAGTTCGTTCACATTAGATAGTATGAAAAGAGAAATACCCGGATGTATACTATATCGGGACATTTTTTAAGTATGCACGGTGGGCACACTATTCACACTCAATCGCCCCATGAAGCATTGCGAGCGGAATGTAAAATCGTATTGGGACCGGCTTCAAGCTAAAAATTCAACTTCCCCTTTTCAAAACAAAAGCATCTTTTCTTGTCTTCCATTACTTCTTTTTTTTTTTTAACACTTTTGTAAATAGGGCTTTTGTTTTGAAGTTAACTGAAAGTTTTGTCAGTAGCACAATGGCTGGTCTCAAAAAATCTCCGAAATGTCAGCATGAACTGTGTTTCCGCGAGTTTTATTAATCAAATGAGCACATGTTGATATTCTACTTGGTCACTTTCTCACTTAAAATGTTTTCAGAACTTTCAAAGGTAGAGAATCAACGGAGATATTTAGCCTCAGTGTGATTCAGGTTTTTGTCGTAGGTTCTAAATGCATGATGGGAAAGTTGGAAGTATACTTCAGTGGGAACGCTCATCATCCTAATCAGAGTAAATAGTAGACAGACAGTATATACTCATTGTGTTTGTAGTGTATAGTACAGAGTGTGCCATTTCGAACACAGCCTAAGTGTATGACTTGGAAAGTGATTGAGGAAAAAAGTAGTGCATGAATAAAGCCTGAATGTTAAACCGAAGAACAGTTACATTGAATTTAGGTTCAGATCTGGACAAACTACCGTACAGTTATTTGTAAAGAGTAACTAAACCCTGAGATTTTGGCTGATGTGCATCTAGAATGGAAATGACAAGAAATGCCTTTATTATGGGCGGGGCTCCAGGAGCAGTTAAGACACACCCAGTCACACTCTAGCAGCAGCCTACTAGCTATGAATTAGCCAACTAATGCATAAACAAACAAAAAAATCAATTCAATAAAAAAATAAAATAAAAAAAAGTATTTGAATGAAAAAATATGTATTTGAGAACCAAAACATTACATTCGAAAACTTATTCCATGATTGAAATCAGCCGTTTTGTATTTGGGCCATATTCTGGGAAGTATATTTTTGTCGTTATTATTCAAATTTTTTTTTTTTTACTTAAATAAATTTTTGAAAAAAAATCACTTTAATTTAAAAAAAAAAAAAAAATCTATCAAAGGAAAACGTGTTTTTTTCTTGTTTCTTGAATTGAAAATAGATTTTTTTGATTGAACTAATTTTTTTTTTGATTGATGTGATTTTTAAAAATTGGATAAAATGACCTAAATCTACATTGATAGCCAACTACCTACACAATACTCACTATACGTTTTTATAGGAGGGGCGGAGCCAACAGTACAGAGCCCCAGACATGACATGGTTGAAGAAAAAAAATAATTTATAACTAAACACAAAACTTGGGATCTAGAAATGTAGTAATTGAGACTGTAATCGTAATTGACTTTCAGGGGAAAAAATATCATTGTAATTTTAATTGTCAAATTATAATTGAAGACGTAGTTGTAATTGAAAAATTTTATTGACCCCCCCAACCCTGCTGTACAATATTTCTTTATTAAGTGAAACTTGAGTAGTTTTGGATAAATGTGTTAAGATTCCATATGAATAATATGGTGGAAAATACGATGTAGGAAATATGTCTAATATAATTGGATATTACATTGATATTACATTCTGCATGGATGAAATTTCACACTTTGATTTGTTTAAAACATCTTTAAAAAGTCTCAGACAATCATCAACGTCTGACTGCTGCCGCTTTTCAGAAAAGAAACTAACTGGAAATGCCAGTCCCGTCATGGTAAATATTGTCTCATTTACAAAAGACCAAAGTTTAGTTGAAACGTGTGTGTGTGTGTGTGTGTGTGTGTGTGTGGGCACGACTGCCTGTACTTGGTTTGTTAACTTTCAAGGACTTGGATCAGATTAATCTTAAACGTATAATTACACAGCAAACAAACACAATCGTCGAGTATTTCATAACGGCTGGACTGGACTTTTTCTTAGAAAGGTAAAGCTGTCAAACTCCAGTAGTTATTTATTAACAATGTCTTGCCAACACGTTAAATAGAATGGGAAAAACTTAGGTGCCTGCAGCCTGCCTGAATAAGTGGCATGCTCATTCTAGAATGAAAAAAAGTGACTTTTATCATCATTATCTTTGTGCAACAGCTTTCAGTATCTCGTGTTGAGGAGAGATTTGTATGTTTGTTACTTGCTGGGAAAATGTTTGAACAAAATGAGTGGAATCTGTCAAAAAAAATGAATAAATACAGTCTCCATAAAATCACAACAGTCGTTTCACATTTAATCAAATTTCATTAGCGTTCAAAAATAAATTAAAAACACCTGTTCACTTTCATTCTGCGCACACACACACGCACACACACACACACACACCAAAAAAAATCAATTACTCTGTATATTTTTACAACATCTTAAGCAACATTTCTGAGTGTAATACACAAAGGAAAACACCTTCATGGTTGTGTAAGCCTGCCAGGTGCTAGCTTATTGTAAACTCTTGTCGCGCATGCCCTCAACAGGACATTTTCATCCACACACACGCGCAATAAACAAACTCGTCGATACAGCATGTCCCCCTTCCTCACACAAAGTACGCACACACAGGACATCATTAAAGGGTCAGATGTCGTTTCAACTAACATGCACGCTTGACACAGGAAATCAGGAAGTCATCGGGTACAGTAAGTGAATTTGTCCAATCGGGATTGTTTTTTTTTTTTTGGAGTCCAAAGCTTATCCATGGCTGCGTTTTCGTTGCTGCTGCTGCTTCAGCCGTCGTGGTTTCAAGATGACATAGTGTCTGTAGGTGGTGTGATGTTCCGATATGAAGGGGATGTAGAAGGCTCTGAAGAACGGGGACGACCTGTGGACAAGAGGCTTTTTGTTTTTAATACGTAGCTCGTTGTTTGAAAGCTTTTGTCTCATGAGTATAATTCAATAAATACCTGGATGCTTGAAGGAACGGCTTGTAAGCAATGACTTTCCACTCCTCCTTGTTGGCTGAGTATCGTGGCTCCAGCTGCGTCTCTTCATCGATATCCAAGTCGACGAGGTAATGGCATTGCTTTAATTCTACCTGCACAGAGAGGAGGCCACGCCCCATGTTAAAACAAACCACATTCCCTCAAATCACAACCTCTGTCTCAAACAGGTTAGGGAGGAGACTTGCATATCTCGATGGCTCCTCTAGATTCTGGTCGTTCATATTAGCCGGAATCATCTGCGTGGCTTGAGGACCGAAGGCGTATGGCTGAGGCAGCTGACCTTTGAACTCAGACTGGATGAACTGCAGCTGCCAGCTACGGACGAGAAGAAAACTTTAATATTGAAGAAGAAACCTGAAGGGAAGTTTAAATGTTTGGACACTGACTTGTGCGGGAGGAGAAAGCTGCTGGGGAAGCGGTACCACTCTTTGCCCACACACACACTGACGGGTCTGCCTTCAGGCACCGAGTGCAGCGTTGGATCTTTAGCGATACGGTGAAACTCTGGGTACAAGTCCAAAGGAGCGTGATAGCCTGCAGACAGAGGGAGTAAAGATCCACTATGGCACTGTTTCTCAAATAGACCCCCATTTGTGCCCCTAGGGGTACACAATGGCACTACAAGGGGTACTTGAGAGCCACTAAATCAGTGTTTTTCAACCTTAGACTTTCACTTTGTGAAAATCTAGTTCAACTAAAATGCAGTAAAAATATCTGAGCTCAAACCTGAGCAAAAGGTAATTCTAGAAAAAAATGTCTTTGGAGTCGCCAGAAATTCTTGATATCAAAATACAAAAAAGTTTGAAAACCACTGCTCTATGGTGCATTAGAGACAAATATGACCTGCGTACACTCACCTCTGAAAAGGGCCACAGAACGAGAGAGTGACATCACTGAGAAGGCCACTACAGCGCTCAAAGCCAACCAGTTGGAGGACACTGTGTAGTGCTCAAGTCGGTATCGTTGGAACAGGAAGTGGTAGCATTTCTGTGGAGAAAAACCCAAAGGTTTTCAAATTATAGACCAACGCGTGTTAATAGAGAATCATAAAGAGGAATGAATAGTGTTGCACTCAAGACCAAAATATACAAGACCAAGGCTGTGTTACAAAACTTTGACTTCTAGGGCTGGGCGATATGGACCAAAATTCATATTTCAATATTTCTTCCCAAAATTGCAATATATGATATAAATCTCAATAATTTGAATTCAAATTAAGTCTCACCAGAAAGAACATTAAGGGTTACATTTGCTGACACAAAATGCCACACAGGCTAAAATAAAATCACGGTGTTTTAAGATTTGTAATACAAAAAAACAAAAGTAAATTAACAAAATGATAGTAAAAAAATTACATTACTACAAAAACACAAATTAACAGAGAAATACACAAAAAAAAAAAAAAAAACACACACACAAATGCATAATTGGACAACAAAAATACATAAAAGAACAAAAATACACACAAAAAAATACAAATAAACAGAAATATACACAAAACAACAATAAAAATACAAAAATGACAAAAAGACAAAGAAGGCACAATTGAACAAATCCAAGAACAACATACAGTACATTCCAAAAAAATACACAAAACAACACAGAAAGACATGACCTAAAATACACAAAAGTACAACAAAAATACACAAAAGGACTAGGACTCATTTTGCCTTTTTTTCTCCTCTATGGGACAGCACGTGTGAGTGAGCTCAGTAGTGTGGCTTGTTTAGGGGAAGGTCTGGGTTACGACGCACTCAGAAATCCATCGAACTGTGCTTTTTTATGTTGTTCTGAGTAAGTAAGTAGTGATAGCAGCGACACCTAAAACGAGTATTTCAACAAAAAATAAGCTATATGTTGATCATGAAATTTTCTGTATCGCCAAAATAGAAAACTTGATATATCTTGAATCTCGATACATTGCCCAGCTCTAACTACAACACTATGAAGGAATAACTCCAACAGATGAGTGTGATGAGTCAAACCTGCAGAGAGGAGAGCGCTACTGCCGCACTGAGGCAAACCAGAGGGTAGATGGGAAAGAGGAAGCGCTCTTCCTTATGAGGCCTGGTGAAAAAAACCAACATCCACACATACATGGGAGCCAGAGTCAGCCAGTACGGTCGGCCCAGGTTCTGCACTGCAGGAAAAACACGTGTCATTTACTTCACTGCTTCACATCAGCAGTCGGACGACCACAGTCAAAGCGTTGCACTAATACCATTAAACCTGTGCAATAATGTTTCCATGAGAGCAGTCAGTGGCAGGGCGCACAGGGCCAGAGCAAACACCAGGTTGAAGTTCAGGATCCCATTTACAAAGTAGAAATGCCACGGCTCCGTTCCTGCAGATCAAAGCACACGGCGGGAAAACTTGATCCCTACTTCTATTCAGAGCATTAAAATACAACACAGCTTTGTCCTCGAACTTAACATATGATTTTCAGTTTCTATACAAAACTAACAATACAGTCAGTAGTTACTGGAAGAAATCACCTCCAGTTGAAATAAAATGGTTTTTTTGTAGTGCTACTTTTTAGATTTCCTAAATTCATGAATTAAGACAAAAATCTGTGAAATGACACCTCTGTCAAATTTGAATGATTTTAATCAAGGAAATCCATTAAATTAAGCTTTTTTAGTTCACCTGTATCACATTTCTATCAATAATTATGAAAAAGCAGACAGAGACATCAGTAGTTCAAAGGATTTTTTTTACCATGTTTTTAAGTTAAAAACTAAGAAATAAGAGAGAATTCAGATTCTAAGGAACTTCTACACATTTCTACTAGTGATGCACCAAAATTTTGGCCGAAAAAAATCCAAAAGTGCCCTTTCGGTTGGAATGTCGGTGCTAAATAAATATTTACATATTTTTAATTGATTCATTCTTTGAAGCATTAATATTGATTCATGCAATTGCAATGCTTTAATTTCAGTGGGGTTAATACACATTCAGAATGGTACTAATAATTTGAATAATTTATTTTGGCGTTTCGGTTTCAGCCAAGAATTTTCATTTCGGTGCATCTTTATTATTTTGGCATGAAGAGGCATTATTGGCCAATATACAAATGCTATAGCAGAGAATAACTATATTTACCATCTTTGGCTCTATTAAGTAAAAAAACTCAGCTTTAACTATATTCATCTTGCTTTTTTTAGTGTCTGTTGTCATGTGACAACAAACCCACAAATCATTAAACACTTTTTGTCATGGGACAGGTTTCTTTTTTTTTTTTGCCTAAATTTCAACAACAAACATCTGACTTTTTTAAAGATAACTGTAAGAAAAAAATTCAATGAGTAATGAAGAAACTAAATACATTTTAAAATTCAATGCTGAATACAGATTTCATGATTGTGTGTGTGGAATCAGTAGATAAAAAAAAAGATAAAAAATAGCACATTACCATACAGATCTGGTCCATGGGGGGTGAAGACATTATACAGCAGAATGTTCAGGGGTGCTATTACCATTTTGCCGTAAAAAAAAGAATCTATAGCCACCAGGGGAAGCTGAAAAAAAAAAAAAACAACAAATTATATATTTGAACATTATTCTGAAAAAAGATTTTATGCAAGATTAGATGATTGAAAGTTGCTACACATTAGACCACCTGTTGGCAATGGAAAATTGCATGTCATAAACCTGTAGCAGCTCTTTCCACTTCAGGAGGTGAACGCTGTCATTACATTATATCATATTTTACATAAACTTTACATTTGTCTCTTTGTTCAGTGAAAAATTGCGTGTAAATGCATGAAATTGTCCCAAAACATTCATGTGAGGCTATATTTAGCATCATATTGAAATTTCTGCATCATTTTCTTTGAGAAAAATAAGAAAAATAGTAAAAATAAATAATGATAATGATGATGTCATTACCGTTTCAGGAAGTGAATTCCGTTTTTTTTCCCCAGTTGTTTTACGCGATCACAGAAAATCAGAGCCCTTATGTTTAGCATTAGCAACCTGTACGTGACATAATCCATTGAACATTCTTACCAGCAGCAGAAGTAAAGCGATCACTGACCAGATGATAAAACTCTTCCATTGTCGTCTGAGCACCAGCAGGTCGAAGGCTATCGGTAACCTGAAGACAGAACAAAACACTGCTTTATATTGATGCGTGACAACAAGATAAAGAGTAAAAAAACCACTGAAAAATGAATAGAAACGTGCAGCGATACCCAATCAAAGCAGAGAAGGGCCATCCAACGATGGCACCAGCAGCAACCCCGAAAACAGCCAACGGTGTTGAGTCCTGAAACCAGCCCGTCATGGCCACCAGGGTCGTGTACATGCAGAAGGATGAAGGTAGAAAAGCTGTAAATAAAAGAAAGAATGTGAAGAAACTAAGATCTGCTGCTTCTTTTTCTAATACAAAGTTAACCCTCCTATTATCCTTGGGGTTATTTTGACCCCATTCAATGTTTATAATTAAAAAAAAATAATAGTTGACTTTTTTGCTTCGTAGTTCATGACTTTTTCCTGATTTGAATTTCATGGTTTTCAATCTGCTGAATGCATACTGCACACATTGGTGTTCCTCTAGGGTCAATTTGAGCTGTTTTAGCTGTGTGAAACTTGTCTCAGAGTGTGACATTACATCCCCACACCTGCAGGTGCAGAGTTGATACATGCCAAAGTAGAATTTGTATTTCCTGTGCCGTGGAGGGCGGGGTATTCCCACAAGGACATTGGTAGTTCATGCAAACTAAGGGAAGAGCAAACATACAAAAGCATGCATGGCAGCCCTTTATCCAAATCATTCCCCATTGTGCTCTGTGTGTATTCCAATCTACACGTGCTCTCTTCTCACTTGAAAATGTCCTCTAGGAAAAGGTTTACTGTCAATGAGGTTTGGGAACAGCTCTTTCACAGTGAAAGTGACGTAAACAAGAATATGCCTGAAACAGAGGACTTTATAGTGAATAACCCCAAATACTGTATGTCACAAAAAGGAGATATAATTAAGTAAATACATATTGTTATGAGAGTATATATAGTTCATTCTGTGAAAGTCATCAATGTGCACCCCAAATTAGAAAAGAAGGAAAAGGTCATATCATCACCACAACCAATAGAGTTCATACGCCTGTAATCATTAATATTGTCAGTAAATTTGAGAAGATTTGGATAATAACAATTCAAGATAAATTAATTCTAATATAAAAGTGTGGTCTGATGGTGGCGCTAGAGAACAGGTCAAGGTTTCATTATCAAGGGGTTATTTATGTATTAAACAAATAATAAACAAAGTGCCTGATGCAAAAACTTGGTCAACAAATTTCTGAAAATCGTTTTTTCTGGAGGCAAATATCCCTGGGGTCAAATTGACCCCAAAGTTAAAATGTGCTAGTAATAAGGGGTTAAAACAAATTAGTATTATTCCAATTAAGAAACAGCATAAAGAGGTTAAAAAAAATGAGACCAACCTGCAGAGGCGGAGAACATGCCTGTGCTCAGAACGAGAAACGCCAGCATCAGGCGACCCACGTGCAAGCCAAACTTTTTACACACCGCCCTGTGTCACATACAGAGCAGACAGTCAGAATTAGACACACACACACACACACACACACGCACACGCACACGCACACGCACACAGCTTTTATATTCTACATGCCAAATATGACGGCTGAAGCAGCAGGAGGAGGAAGGTGCACTCACTTGTAGAAATAGAGCTCACAGACACAGCAGGAGAACGCTAACACACATCGAACAAAGTAGAAAACCAACACCTGCAACACATTTCAAGCACAGGCCTCAAACTATGTGACACTAGAACAAGTCACACATTTGTGTTCGTGTGAATTAAACGTAGGGACTCTGATTTTCCATGGTCACAGAGAACATACAGGAAATGTATAATTCACATTGTAAACTATTGTTTTTCCCCTCCCGTTTTACCTCCATTGCATGTTTTGGGACAGTATCACATTCGCATGCAGAAAACAGGTGAATTAATTAATCAAATGACTGAATTTGCTCAATATCTCGTTCAAAATCTCTAGTAATCATGTTATCCTTTCATTGAAAATACACGCAGAGCTTCATCTACAGTGTGTTTTGAATGTAGGCTTAGATTATTATGACTGCATTGAAATATAAAAAAGGCACTGGTAGAAAGTTTGTTTTCAGGAAATATTTTAACCACTAAAATATCAAGTGTGCATTGTTTAATAAAGCAGAAAAATCCTAGCATTCTAGTTCTGCTAGTTTTTTGTAATGCAGGTTTGATTGACAATTTTCAGCACTTTTTGCCATGTCACAATTCTGGGTCCCGCCATTGCAAACTTAATTTAGCAAACTTAATTTCATCCTACCTAAGCTAAAAGGTGAACTAAACATTTGGTGTGTAACCCCCGTGGCTATGAGACTGCAGCTTGTGTGCATGTTTAACCAGGAAATAAGGGGGGTATGCTTTTTCCTTTCCACTCCGTTATCATCAACCGTATCCATGGAAACCCAAGAACAACTTTTTGATGTCAATTTTTTAAAAGCCAATGAAGGACATTACGAATTAGAACAGGAACCATTGAGTTGTACCTCAGTGTGCGATGGCTGTGACCAACCTTCATGTTTTCCATTCCACTCCGTTACCACAAAAAGGTAACAGAGTGGAAAGATCTTCATCATTCAACCCCATGTTAAACAAAAATTAGGAAGAATTCAGCACTGGTGTTCTGCTGCTCATACAGCACAGCTAACATGGAACATTAGGTGAGCTACTGCAACCTTTAAATTCCAAGATTTTCAACATTCCAAATGTGCCTCGAATGAAAATTTCACCCATATCAAACATTTTCAAGGGTTTTTTCCTGTTAAACGAGGGTCAAAAGAGTCTCAAATAGAAACGATAAAGCTCGCGTGATTTTAAAATTGAAAATCAGAGCCCCTTTAAAGATACAAAAACAGAAAGATATTAATAATAACAATAACACATCTATCGTCTATTTTTTGCATTAATCTTTCTAATAGGAAACGTGAACTGAAACATGCATAAACTCACCTTGTTTGTCTGTAGAACATGAGCATGCAAACAAGCTGGAAGAGCGTGTAACCATAGGTACGCGTAGGATCTGATGGCGTATAGCGGAGAGTATTCCCACGTTTGCATTCCAGTGCCATACAAAAGGTAGTGCATCTGTAACAGAGCAAAATGTGTTTAAACAAGTTCTGATGAACTACGGCCGGGTCCGCAGAACGTCTCTGCGTCGAATAGCACGTACCACCTTCCCGAGAATTCAGTGAAATGACTCGGTTCCACCGAGTAAAACAAATCAAATTGTGCGACATTAAATCATAATCTATGTTGAATTACCTTTGAAACGATATATCACATGACTACGTATGTTTCGATAAATTTAGAAATTACCGTAAAAGGTCGTGGGCCCCTGCCCCCCCCTTTCAAAAGGGTCTCCGAGAGGCTCTTGACATCCGCTCATAGAATATACATGTTAAATTACATCCCTATTCAACACGCATTAACGGAGGAGTACTCATTTGAAATTGGGTCCCCGTAATGGGCCCCATTCATATATTGGTATGTGTCAATGATTCGGTACCACCAGTCCGCAGTATTTGACTCACAAATAAATGAGAAAACGACTTTCACAGAAATAGCCAAAAAAAAGGGGGGGTGCCCCCGGGCCCCATTTAAAAAAAAGTGCTCCGAGCGTCTCATCATATTCATTCATAGAGTATTGATACCAAACTCCATTCTGATCTAACGAGAACTAACAGAGGAGTAGTCATCTGAAAAATGGGGCCCATGGGGTAATGGGCCCACTTATATGTTGGTATGCGTCAATGATTCGGTACTACCAACCGTCGTAATATTTGACTCGCAAATAAATGAGAAATCGACTTTCAAAAATCAAAAATCGGGCTTCGAGCGTCAATGCGTACACATCCATAGATTATAGCTACCAAATTTCAGCCCGATCCATTCATGAATAACGGAGGAGTATTTGAACAAATAAGAATAAGAATAAAAAGAAGAAGAAGAATGAAAAGAAGAAGAAGACTAACAAGAACAAGAAGAAGAAGAAGAGAGTGACGTTGCACCAACAGCAGAGAAACACTCACAGGCTCCCAGTAGTTGAAGGTCTCATCACAGTCTGAGATGTTGCTGAGTAAAGCTGCACAAAAACGAGCTGAAAGGAGGCATTTGAACGCAGTGGAACCTTCAGGAGCCCAGACCTGCCCTCCACGACTTATTGACCTACAGAAGAGCCAAAATATTGTTTATTAAACAAATTTCAAAATTAAATCATAAAATCATGTTTACATTGGAGACGTATCGTGTACTCTAATGCACATTCATATTCAATGACAAAACCCCCTTTATTCTCTTTGTAACTAAAGTGTGAAGCCCAAAACTAAAAAACATTTTGCCTTTTTGCCTTATATATATATTTTTTTAAAATATATATAAGTTTAAAAAAAAAAAGTTACCAAAATGTTAATGTTCTCCAGAAGGTTCTAATAATATATACACATGCACATTTGTGTATGATACTACTCTATACATTGAAGCAATAAGGCCTTTAATCCATAAATCATCGACTCACTCCATGATGTAATAAAATGTCCCAATACAACTTTTTCACTTCCGAAATGATACCAATATTGCCTTTACCGATATCAGCACAAATCATACATACTTTTATTACTTATTTTGTAGTGTGGAATGTTAGAAAAGGCTTGATCATGTGATGTTACTCAAACAGAGAACGATAGTCAGCAACAGTAGGGATGAGAAAAACTGACCAATTTATTATTAACCAATTGGTTACATAACTTGTAACCATCGATATAATATCTACACTATTCTACAATTGATTAAATATAATGTATATCGGAGATTTTAGATGCAGATTTCCGATATTGGTTTTCTGGCTGACATCGGACCGATAGCCGATATCAATATCAGATTGGGACACCCCTAGTTTTGCCTGCCCCATAATGTAATAACGACAGCAAAAAATTTTTACATTTTGGTCTCAGCATCTTGTTACATTATTTACCAGTTGTAACATTTTGGGTTTCATTACATTTATTACGACAATTTGTTACACTTGTTACATATCGGGCTCTAACACTGCCAGCTCTGATCTTTGGTTCAAGAACACGCAGATCTTGTGACATCTTGACTTTTTCTCTCTTTAATCAGTCAGGGCTGACATGAGCAACTGGGGGACAAGTGAAACCGTTAAGTGAATTAGGTACCGTATAGCTTCTAATTTAATATATGCCTAAAAATGTGATTATAATAATAATATCAAATTGAATTCATACTTTCACTTGTTTTAAATGTTATTTTTAGGTTAATTCCTGCTTCATTGTTTTGATAATAGACATCAAAAGGGTTTATAACATACTTCCTCTTTGCTTTGTTCCTATTAAACTCATAAGACTAATTAGTAGAATTGGGACGATGTTAAACGGATTCGAGATGTAGTGGGAGGGGGGATACGATGTTGTTTTTGCACTTTAAAAACAAAAAGCTCAAAGAGAGTTCAAAGTCAAACTATTAAAATAATAACAAACGTAAATAAAATACATATTTGTCTTTATTTCCCTTATTTAAAACATTGTATTTTATTGATCTTGTGAACCAAACAGCTTGTAACGTATCTTGTACTAATGAGCGTTATGTAAATGAAGTGATCCTTATCGTTCATTTAATGATGCAGTGCAGCTACTCTTCACAAAAAAAAAAAAACATTAATTAGAGTCCTCTCTGTGCTCATCATTTTACAGTAGGCCAATTAGAATAAATGTACTCACAAAACAAAATCAATGTGGGCTGAATTTCAAAGTAAATGTCAAGCTCACCACATCATCTGATATATTGAGACACTGTTGTTGACATTTCGGAGTGATGACTCAGCGCTATCACACGTAATTGTTTGAGAAGGTTGTTGAAATTGTTAACAACATGTTTGGATGTCATTCAATTCTTCCAGAATCAGCAGCCAAACTGTATTAGAAGGGAAATGTAGGATCTATATTTCTAAATGCTCTTAGCTAAAAAATAACATTAAAAATAGTTTCAGGGTTCCACAATGTCAGCAAATAATAAATGAGTCATTACATTTTAACAGCATTACAATTATTCAATAAAATAATGCATTCCAGCTTGGTTTTATCCCAGTATCTTCCAGCATGTATGAAAAAAAAAATCTATATTAATCGTGAAATGTTTTGAGATCCCTGTGTTGGAATACTATTTTGATCGTCATTTTAATTAATTTCAATTCATCTTTATTGATATGGCATCCATTACAACAATACGTTATTTCATAGCACTTTGTCACAAAATATTATTGTAAATTGTTAAGAAAAAAACCCAACAATTCCACATTTCTGTTGTATTTTTTAGCCTTGGCCGCCAGGGGGAGACAACGCACAGTCTGATATTTTGTTAAATTCAAAAGTGGAAATTCTGCAATATTTTCACAGAAATCGTTTATTTTTTATGGCGTTACTTAGCTTCCTTAATAACGCGACAGCGCTCAGAACAGAAACGGGCACAGAATCTGAAATAGAGTGCGTAAAAACAGCACACTGCACGTAATAATCAGTATTGTGGCTTTTAAAACTGCTCAAACACTTTCTGCGCCCTCGCATTCGATCAGAGCTCTTTTTTACACGCTATGCACTGGTTTTATGCCCTAGATCAGTTGTTCCCAACCCTTCTTGTCTTGTGTACCCCTTGAGCCTTTTTGTCATACCATGAGTACCCCCTCACTCATACGTGTCCATGATTCTCCAAAAGTAGAACATAACAACTGAATATTCAACACAAGTCATTTTATTTCATCTCCTTAAATTGAACAATTAATATTCAGGCATTGTCTTCTTATTTAACTCAAATTAAACATAAAATGATGTTGCCTTCAAGGCAATAAAAATGATAAATATAAGAAATGATATTATAGTAAACGTTTTTATTATTAACACTGTATTGTTAATACTAATATATTATGATTATATTGTTATTAAAGAAAAATAATAGTTAAAATTAGAAAAAAATAAGATACAATTAAAAATAATAAGTAATATAAATAAATAAATTCAAAACAAATAATGACCTGCCTGTGTTATATATAACTTTTATGACATTTAGCACAAAAGGAGCTTCTTTGAATAATAATATAATGTAATATAATAATAGTATGTCCCCTTTAAACAGACATTTAAACTTTAAAAACAAGTCATAGCGCACATGTACCATTTTTTTTGACGGACTTATGAAATGACTAAGAATATTTCTTAATATCTTCCTGGTTGGGAAACACTGACTTATATTACAGTGAGCGCTCTCACGTAATTATGGAACCTAAGTAACGCCATACTTTTTTTTACTTGAAATTTCAGTTTTAGTCATTTTTTTTAAAAATCAACATTTGTTTGTCTAATAATTTGTGTGCATATTGCAGTATTGCTGCTCGGGACTGACAAGGACTTTTAAAAGAGTGGTATTAGTGCATCCCTAATTGTTGTTTTTTCTTTCTATTTGAGAACGGCACTGTTTGCACTAGAAACAGGAAGTATTAGTCTTCTATATTCCTATTGAGTTGAAAAGGTCATCAGTATGTTTATGCCCATAGTTCAAGTAGGTCTGGGTGATATGGACCAAAACTCATATCTCAGTATTTTTTTCTCAAAATGGTGAAATACATTATACTGTGAATCTCAATATTTTTCAATTAGAATCAAGTCTGACAAGAAAAACTATTCTGGGTTAAATTTGCTGATGTGTGTCTGCCGAGTGCCACTTTTGGCTTTTTCTCCTGTAAAGGACAGCACGTGTGAGTGAGTTCTGTAGTGTGGCTTGTTTAGGAGAAGGTTTGGGTTAAGACGCACTCAGTAATCCATCTACCTGTGCTTTTCATGCCTTTTTGAGAAGTTGCAAAAGCAGTGACCCCTAAAATAAGTATTTTGACACAAAATAGGCTATATATATATAACAGAAATAGAAAACTCAATATATTGCCCAGCCCTAGTTTGTGTGGTATCGGTACACGGGACCGACAAGCACTTTAAAAATAAAGTGGTATTGGTGCATCCCTAATTGTTGTCAGTCCCTGTTTTCATTATTCTATTTGGAGAAATGGTTTTAAGTATGTTTATGCCATAGTCAAATAAAAGTGTGGTTATATTTTCAAATGCATTTTTTTTAGGGTCTTTCCCATTCCAAAACACTGTCCATTATGTGAATGATAACTATTCTTTAGTTCATGAACGTTAAAAACTCAGATGGGTCATAATTTAGGCTAATATTGTTCCTTTTCGATATGACACGTCACCGTACACATAATTAAATCAATGTCCGTATGAATGAACAGCACCGGGGCATGAACTGACAGCTAAGGTTCTGACATAAATGGGGCTTTATAGTACAATATAGGCTCATAAAATGAATTCATTAAACCACACAGTTAGAGAAACACATACAGCTGTAAACACAGTCATATGAGTCCTCAGTGCTCGCTAAACTCACGCTGACGAGTCTTTCCAGGAAGCTATCTATCGGAGTGCTAACTAGCTTAGCATCCGCTCAGCCTGTCACTCACACCGGGGGATGGAGCTCACAGCACCGGTGGCTACATTAGCCTAAAGCCCGTGTCATACTCACTCCTGTCGGGCCTCTGTCACTTTACTTTCCTCGCTGACTTTCTCTTCCTTTGGAGGCCGAGGTTCAGCCGACACGTTGACATTGTTTGGGTCTTGTTTACTGCCTCGTCTGCTGCGCTGCCGGAGCGTCTTGGCCGCCATGTTTAGCGAGGCTGGCTGCTTCCAGACCCGAGCGCACGTCGGTCATTTTCGCTTGTGTTCGGATATTGATACTCGTCATCATCACAGACACACAGTAGTCTGGTTATAAGTGTTATTTAGTACCGACATCAATAGTATTGATGATTAAAATGCTTACACATTGTTGTTATTATATTGACAATACAACAACAATGGATTAGTATTTTAATAATTGTTTATTCATTTTTACATCATGGCCTAATAGATAAATGGGCAACTTTTATCACAACAACGGCCACAAAAATGTGATGTCTGATTCAAGGGCCACAGAATAGAATATATGACCAATCAGTGCATTAATACGGAAATAATAATAATAAAAACATTAGCATCTATTTATGTGGTCGTTTTATTTTTGTATGTTCTTGTTCTCTTGGTGTCATTTTGTGTATTTTCTGTTGGAGTCATTTAGTCTAATTTTTTGTTTGACCATTTTATATGTTTCTGGAGTCATTTTAACTTTTATTTTGTATATTGTGTGTCTTGGGGAGTGATTTTGTACATTATTGTCATTTTGTGTGATTTTGGCCTTTTATTAACATTTTAATGGTTGTTTATTTACATCATGGCCTAATACAGAGATGGACATTTTTTTTTATCACAGTGAGGGCCACAAAAATGTGATCATCTGATCTGAGGGCCACTTTATCAATATTCACGTCAGCATACAATATATGACCAATTTGTGCATTAATACAGAAAAGAACAAAGGTTGTTTTTTCTTCTATTTTTGTATATTCTTGTTCTTGCATGTGCTTTTGGTGTCATTTAGTGTATTTTCTATAATGTATGTATTTTGTTGGATCATTTAGTGTATTTTTCATGTTACTAGAGTCATTTTTGTGGGGGAGTTTCTTGTTGACATTTTGCATTTGATCTATTTTTTGCCATTTTGCATGTTTTTGCAGTATTTTTAAGTTTTTTTTTGTATGCGTCATTTTGTACATTATTGTGACAATTGTGTGTGATTTCCTGCCACCTAGTGATTTTGGCCTCATTTTGTAGGTTTTGGTGTTGTATTGTGCATTTGTTTTATAATTTCTGTACTTTTTTGTCATTTTGTTGGTTTTTGGATTCCTTTTGTGCATTTATTTTAAGGGATGCACAAAATTAGAGCAAGAGCAACCAGTTTCCCATGTAACTATCGCCTAAAACATCAACAACACAAGCTCCACCTCAATAAAGAAAAAAATTAATTCATTTAATTGAAATAAAAAAAAAATATATATATGTATGTTCTGCCATACATTGCCAGAAATCCATTTAATTAGTATAAAATGAAAGGTTTTCATTTGATTCTTGAATGTGTTTGTGTGCAGGGGAAACTTTCAAAAAGTTTAATAATTGAAGAAGTGAAAATGCCTCATTTTTTCTTCAAAAATGTAGTCAAACTCTTTCACAGTTCAACATATTTTATTATTACAGGTAGATGATACAAGTCATGGCTGATCTTTTATTTTTAGTGTATATTGTCTTGAGAGTTACAACCTTTTGAAGTATTTTCAAATCCCTGAATTTGTTTAACAGCAACTTTGTAATGTTATAATTATTAATGAAAACGCCATAAAGATTTATTTATTTTTTTTAATTGTTAAATACATGTACAGTATTCATATTATTTTGTCAAACTCATTGTAGCCTGCCATTCCTCAGCTAATGTAAACACTGTTCAGATACATCGTTTACACCATTGGTTCTCAACCTGTTTAGCCCACAAACCCCAAAATACAGGTTCCAGAGACCGGGGACCCCCACTGTACCTGAAGGTGGTTGAACACAGACATGTGGAGACCGGGCCATCTATGAGGGGGAATAAAGGGGTCCATCCATAAAGTCAACAAAATGATGGTCCATTGTTCTATGAATCTGTGATAACCACATTCATTTATTTATCTGAATAATATCCACTGTTATCCAGGAAGTTTATTATTATTTGTGCCATAGTATATAGTCATCATAAATATGTAAATCCTTGTTTTAATCAGAAATAAACGGATTCAAAGTGACCAAAAATGGTGGAAAAGGTGGTGAAATGGGAATTTAAAAACCACAGAAATTGGTAAAAGTTGCAAATTAGAGTGACAAAAAGCAGAACTCAAAGTGTCAATATTGGCTTAAAAGTAAATTAAAACATAGGAATAATTAGTTTAAACTATGTGAAATATGGTGAAAAGAGGTCAAAAGTGACAATAATGGGTCAACGTATGAGACATTAGGTGGCAAAAGTGGTGGAAAGGGTTTAAAAGTGCTGAAAATGTCTTGAAATGGAAAAAAAAAATGTGTAGAAAATGCATTGAAATTTGATGAAGTGGGGGAAAAAAGGTAGTAATGTAGCAAAAATACATTAAATGGAGCAAAAATATGACAAGACGATTTGATAAAAATAGGTTAAAATATGACAAGTTTGGTGTTGTTGCAGAAAAATTGTAAAGATAAGCAGAAATTGGCTTCAATTGTTCAAAACATATTCTTAGTTTATTGAAGGCAACCCAAGGTTGAGAACCCCTGGTTTACACAATAAATGCCCTTTAATGATAATAGTCATTACAGACAAGTTTCTGTAAATAAACGTGTGTTACCTGATGGTGGCGTGCAGCTGATCAGTCAGTAAATGCTCTAGGTGTTTGTGAAACTTCAGGGCTTGTGTGTGTGACAGCGCGTGTGTGTGTGAGTGATACACCAGCCTGTAGCAGTAGCTGGTTTGGCTGAGGTCAGGGTGTGAGAACCTATCGATGAGCTTCACCTGCTGCACCGTTCCACAGCTGGCCTCTCGCACCGCGCCGTGGAACCTCTTCTCCTCCCACGTTGGGCCCGTCCAGAAGCTGACGTCGAAGCTGAAATGCTCCGGGAACAGGACGAACGGGCGGTACGGAGCGCCGGGGGACGGGCGGAGCGAGTACTGGTCCAAAAAACGTTGATCACGTGACCACAGGACTCTCCAGTCAGGGAGAGAGAACAGGAGCACGGCGAGTAGGTCCAGGTTCAGGGACGCGGTGACGCTGATGCGATCATTGTCATGAGTTGAAAACACGTGACCTACTGAACCCATGGGCTGTGCCGTCAGACACAGGCCGTCCTGCTTCGTGAGCAGCGTCACGCCAAACGGAGCCAGCAGCGTTTCCAGATCCTGACCCAGATCTTTGATTGGCCCACTTCCTGTGAGAAGAAGCTGGTGAAAGGCAGGCATGGACCAGGGGCCGATGGACACGTTCCTGAACACGAGCCCACTAGTGCCAAACAGAACAGTAGCAGCACTGCACTCCACATGTTTATCTTCTCCTCCTTCGTCCCTATTCATTAGAAACTCCTTCAAATTAGAAACAAGTGACGGACGCAGCACGTAGTAACAACCCTCTCTCTCCGTATCATCAAAGCAGCGCGAGGACCTCAAGGTGCTCCTCACATCGTCTGCTTCATCCGAGTCAGGGTTGACGTCTTTCTGCAGCGGCTTGATCCGGTAACATTGGGTAGAGTCGACGGCAGGACTGAGGCAGGTTTGGCGTTGCTTGGCTGTGAGCAGGAAGGGGCTCGTCTCCATCGTCATGGAGACTGACCACTTCTCCGACAGTCCTTTAAGGAGATAATCCTGCACCAACTTGACGGGGTGGAGTGAATCAGAGCTGAGGAACGACCTGGACACAGAGAAGTGACGGTAAGTGCACTCTGTATTCTACAGGAAGTGGCAGGGGATCTTATTATTATTATTATTATTATACCTGAACACATAATCGCTGAGCTCAGTCGGGATGATGTAGTGAACTTTCTTCCCGTCGATAGATTCCTCTACCTCGAGCCTCTGAGCAGCGGTGAAAGGGAGGCTGCGAGTAAACACGTGGAGCAGAGCCTTCTCCACATGAAAGCCTTTATCCTGACTCCTGTTAAACATTACAACTGTTACTGAGAGGAAATGTTAAAAATCCCATTATAAAAACACATATTTTCACACATTTCACTCAAATTTTATGTTTTAAAGCAGTATTTTTCTATCTTGGGGTCGTAACCCCATGTGGGGTTACCTGAAATGTCTAATATTGATAGAAATTGTTTTAACTGATTAAAAATATATTTTAATTTCTTTTTTTTTTTTCTTTCTTTAATTGAATTACACACAATTTTAAACAACTGTATTCTATACTTTCACTTTTCCTAAATATAAACCTAGTTCAAAGAAAATTCTGTTTAAACAAAAAAGTTGGAAAACAATGTGTTAAATTTAAGCATGATAATTCCAGCCGGTCCTTTTTTAATAATATGTGATGGTTTCATTTATTCAGGCAACTTTTTTCAGAAAATCTACGCACTGAAAGAACTCATAAGGACACATCAAAGTGATCAGCAGACACCTCTGAAGAAAACTGACAGTCGAAACCATAGACTGTAAAAAGAATGGACCAGACAAGCTCCTCCAAAAGTGAATCTTTTATTTTTAGAGCTCCCCCTGCTGACAGGCGGCAGTATAGGTCATAAGCCCCGCCTCCTCAATGATAACGGATGGGATGTGAGTCAAACTGTAAAGTTAAAATACTCGTCACATAATTTTTTTCCAAACCTAAACTCTGCTGTGATCATTAGTTATTATCACCCTACATTGTGTTCAAGTGCTCATTTTTCTGTGAAGTTTGTTTTAAAAAAGTTATGTGAGGTTGAAAAACAGACATATTTTGATAACTGACAGCCGATGATTGGGCAGTACGCTTAATGGGCGGGGCGTGTTACCAGGGCTCCTCCCGCAGGACCCTACTGCGCAGACTCTTGCTCCAAATGACGTCAAATTTGCAAGATGGCTGCACCCCTAAGCGCTGTATTTTGGCGTTTTAAGAACATTGAGTGGGAACTATGGAGGACGTCACGTCCGTTCTTTTTACAGTTATGGTCGAAACTCGTCAGGAGATCAAAGCAAATTTCCTGGAAAAAAGTTGTCTGAATGAATGAAACTTTCACATATTATTTGTACAAACCTTTAAACATAAAAACTAATGATCGCATTTCAATTATATCCTTAAATTTTAATAACCCCGATTTGATAAATAAGGAAATTGTATGGTATCTAAAAGCAGTTACAGTCAAAACATGTCAGGAGATCAAAGTAAATTTCCTAAAATAAATGAAACCTTCACATATTATAAAAGAAAATACGGCCTCTGACTTTAAGCTCTTACCTGTACCCTGTGCACTTGTAGTTCTGCAGTTTCTCGCTCTCAAAAGGAAGAACGGCGCTGAGGACCAGATGTGCTTCTGCTGCCATGGCGACCACCTGCCAGCTGTTGTGCCACTCTCGCTTGGGCTGGTCGACGGGCGTCCCTCCCTGACCGTTGCACAAGGACACGTGAACTTCCCCGTCATCAGCCAACACCTGCACACAACTGGAATCACACAGCAGAAATAAATCACACACAGTCAACCAGGTAGAAATCTAATGTAATAATAATACACATCAGATTAAATGTCATTTTCATAGAGTTCCTGTAAATATTTTAATTGTGTTTTTTAATGGGAAAATGGTCAAAATAAAAATAATCCACAATAAACAATTTCAACAATGTATCTATTTTGTTAGAATGATGAAAAGTTTTTAAGATTATTCATTATTTACGGTTGCTAAATTATCTGGTAAATTTCCACAAGAACTGAAGCTCTGAAATTGTGGAAATATTCAAAAATATAAACTTTTCTTGGGAATTATTCATTGGAATTAACCTGAAATTGGGAGTAAATTTTAATTAATAACCGACGCTTAAAATGATGCCAAAATAAATTTTCCCAACGAAATTTAAAATCCCTGTTAAGGGTCAGTCTTTAATTTTGAAAAATTCCCGTTAACACTTTAAAAAATTCCTGGAATTTTGCAACCCAAGTGGAAATTTTGTTTTTATTTATTTTTTATTTATTTTGTTATCTGGGATGGATCTTAATATTTATGTTTGAATATGATACAGTTACTTAAAATTACGTGTTCATTCTAATAAAAAAAATCCCATCAAAAGCTAAACTCAAACATGAACAAAAACATAAATAAATTAAATGCTGTTTAATCCCAATTTTTATGTATTTTTTGCTTGGTAATCTTCAGATTGGACATCACTGGATAATTGCCAGAATTAACATGTTTGGTAAATTTCCAACTAATGCTCGGAAATTTGGGGAATATTAAAAAATATCAACTTTTCATGGAAATTACCTGAAATTGGGGGTCACTTTTAATAAATAACTGATTCTGATATTTTAGATGATGTTAAAATATATTTTCCCAAATATCCATTCAAAATCCATGTCAAGGACCAGCCTTTTATTTTGAAAAATTCCTGTTGAACTTCATGGAACGTTTCAGACTTTTAAAGTTCCCAGAATTTTGCAACCCAAGTTGAAACGTTATTTCATTTCGTTATTGTTTTTAATTGTATTATTTGGGATGGATTCTAATAATTGTTTGGATATGATACAGTTACTTTCAATTTCCAGTTAATTCCAATATAAAACATTCCCATCAAAAGTTTATATTTGTTATTCCCAAAATTCTTGTGGAAATTTACCAGAATTTGTTTTGCCTTTATTATTATTTAAGTCAAACATGAACAAAAGTATGAATAAATTAAATGCTGTTTGATCCCAATATACATGTTTTTTTTTTTTTATTGTTTTGTTTGGTGTTAACATTAGCATTAGCATGTTTGGCACCTGCGGAAGAAGTTTTTCAGGAGCTCTCTGTTCTTCTTCACCCCACTCTTCCTGCCGCAGTGTGGAAAGTTAAACACCACACGGTCGAAGGCGCGGCCCTGCAAGGAGGAGCACCCCTCCAGCTTGGTGCAGTCCACCTCAAAAAGAACCGTTCCACCTAAAGGAGCACAAGGAGCACCACCACATGGAGTAAAAATCATGCTAAGATCAAACTAAACACGTTTTACTCACAACCAGTCATTCACAACCCATTGTGGTTTGCAAATAAGAAACATACCTGACGTGAAACCTAAATAATCTGTCCAACTGCATTTCTTCTATTTAAAAAATGTTTAAATGCATAAAAACATACCAAATATGTAGTAACTGCACTCACTTTGATTTTTTTTTTTTTCTGTTACTTACTAAACTACTTCTGTGATTTAAAGTGTCCGAATATCATGTGGTGCGACTGGATGCTAATATTTGTCTTGATATGATACGCTTGAAGACTTTTTTTTCTATGTGTAAAATAGGGGTAGGAACCTCTGGATACCTCATGATACGATACGCAGCTCACAATCACGATTATCTCACGACATGATGACACTGCAATTATCGATTGGTCAGAAATCAATCTACGATAATCTATGATATAACAAAGACAATAAATTGAAAAAGTGTCCTATGAACAGTGACACTATTTTAGTGGAATATTTCTGCAATAAGTGTCAACATACGAATGTAAACAAATAAGTATCTCCAATAGTGCTTTCTGTAAACAAAAAATAAGGTCTTTCTTACCAGTGACACCATTATAGTGCAGTATTCCGGTAAACAAGATATTGGTTTCTTCAACAAACAGTGACAAAATTTCTGTGAAGACCTACCTGCACATTTTAGTGAAAAAGCAAAAAAAGGTTTGGAGAAAAAAAAAAAAAAAAAAAAAAATCGATACCTAGCGAGAGCATATCGATAATTGGTCGTGCGAGAAAAAAAAATATCGCAATACATCGCCGTATCGAGATATCGTCACACTCCTAGTGTAAAACATGCTGCATTTGTTTGATGGGTACATTTCTTATTTGCAAAAAAAAAAAAAAAATGATCAGAATGTGAGTGATGTTTTTCATTTTTAAACCACACTGAGTTTATTTGTGTGTGTGTGTGTGTGTGTGTGAGGTGTTTTTTCATGGGTCTCTACTAGGGATGTAACGATTAATCGTAAGGCAGTTAAAAATCGATTCATAAGTATCACGGTTGATATCGATTTTCTGAAAATTGAATCGCAGTACTTTTTTTTTACCAGCAGAGGGCGCTATCCACAAGTGTAGGCGGCGGGCGGAGTCTGCTAATACTTTCTTTCTGGCCGCCTTCTACTCTTAAATATGTTAATAAATGATTCATTACCCCTTTAGCACCGAAAGAATATCTGTAATATTACTTGAATATCTGTAAAAGTCACGTTTTTCTATTAGCTTTGTCTGCTAGCATAGCTTCTCTTCTTCACTGCAAGATATCTGCATGCCAACTGACCACTGGGTTACCAACGCCCTCTGCTGGTCCAAACAAATATGACGTAAATCAGTGTAATGACGTTTTTTTTTTTTTTTTAAAGTCCAATTGTTAAGGCACAAAATACATTTTCAGTTGCACTTTTAAAAGAAAAAGAACTATTATGCAGTTTTGCATTGTTTATTATAGAACCAGAATTTAAATTAATAGGCTTCATTTTCATTTGTATTATTCCTTTATTTATTTCATTCAAGATTTATTTTTAGTTAAATTGCATTGTTTTGAATTGTTTATCAAGGAATTCTTTTGACAATAAAAAATAAAAGTTAAATAGTACAGTATTTTCTAGTTTTTTTTCCCAAAAAAAAAAAAAATTGTCTACAGTCCCATTTTGTAAAATAAATCGTGAGAGATTCGTATCGTGAATCGAATCGTATCGGGAGTTGAGTGAATCGTTACATCCCTAATCTCTACCTGAGTCTTTGATGCTCTGGATGTTCGCGGCTGCTCCCTCGTGCCGCAGCGCCTGCTCGTGCGGCTGCAGGCAGGTGGCCGTGATGATGCTGCTCTCACAGTCTGAGTAACGACGACCGGCACTGGCAGAAGAGGCGGAAAACGAGAAGTTCCCCTCTCCCACGAAAAGCACGGACCGTGAAGGAGACATGTTTGTACGCGAAGAGGAAACGTGTCCAAAAACAGGCGCGTGCAGGAGCGACAACAAGGACTGTCCGTAGTCACGGCGACCGTCTCCGGTTAAAGGACATAGTTTACAGCAAACCCACCTCAATGAAAGATTTAAAAGACTAACATGGATTCAGAATGATGATGTTTTCTAGTTAATCCTGGTTTAAGAGGATGACCTTTGCTCTGCAGAGCCTCAGAGCTTAATGCGGGTTCAACTGTAGCGGATCACCGTCCGTTTCTCTCGTGCAGCGCTCCGACCATTGTTGCCAGATACACAGGATCATTTCCCGATCCGTGTTTAGGCTATGGTCAACTGAAAAAACACTAAAACATCCCAACATGAGGGAAAAATGTACAAAATGAATCCAAAAACCACGAAATACATAAAAGTAGAACAAAAATATCAGGGAAAAATATGCAAAATGATAACACAAAAAACACACAAAAGGAGTAAAAAAAATACACAAAATGAGTCTGAAAGCACACAATTACAGAAAAATGCACAAAACTCTAGAGAAATAACAGAAAAAACACACAAAGGGACTCTGAAAACACACAAAATTGCAGAAATACACGAAGTGAGAACAAAAGCACACAAAATAAGAGAAAAGTATACAAAATGACAAGGTATGATTACAGAAAAATACACAAAACAACTGCAAAAAAAAAAACAAAACAACACAATGACTCCAAATATGATTACAGAAAAATACATAAAATAACACTAAAACACACCGAAAAAACACATAAAAGGACAACACAAATATCAGGAAAAATATACAAATTGACTCCAAAAAACACACAAAATGAGTGAAAATATATAAATTGACTCAGAAAACACACACATTACAAAAACACACTGACAAAAGGATGACAAAACTCTACAGAAATAACAGAAAACATACCATAAGGACTCCAAAATTATACAAAACTACAGAAAAACGATATAAACTAACAACTAGAGCACAAACAAAGAAGAGAAAAGTACACAACAATCACAACAAAAGACACATAAAAGGAAAGAACACAAACCCTTTGTCCTTTCCTGTATTAAGGCTGAGATTGGCCATTATTCTAAATACTGATATGAAAGTTGATAAAATGACGCTCGGATCACACAATCATATCCTTGTACAAATATCACACACACACACACACACACACACACACACACACACACACACACACACACACACACACACACACACACACACACACACACACACACACACACACATATGTATGCCTATATCACACAATGGCAGTCATATCTCATTTTGAGTTCTTCAAATAACCCCTTCATTTTTCAAAGAATCTGCAATTTCCCCTCATTTTATTCAACAAAATTTCCCCAAATTTAATAACTATTGCTCTTAAAATTGAGGACATTAAAGTGAAGATGCTACTGGGACTGATATCTGTCACTTTTTGTTGGTGCCTTGCATACTTGTATTTATGTAATTTATATGTGAAAGCTCAAACTTGGGCAAAACGGGATGAAATTGCTAATTCATAATTTGTGGCTCACTTCAGATCAAACATTTCCATATTGAACCCCTAAACTAAAAATAGTTTAACACTTAATACATTTAATGTTTAGAACGGTAACTGTATTTGGAAGCTGCTCAGTTGGACGCAAATCCTACCAACCTGGCAACGCGGTAGAGGCTAATGCACCGGTGTCGCACATACAGTCGTCCGACAAGAAACAAAGTTCCACTTTCCCTTTACCCCACGACTCAAAGCTGCTAAACCGCTGTACTTATATTCAAAAAACTTAGTGGAGATTATGTTTCTGTTATCTTTTTCGCAATAAGTTTTGCATCACATGTAATAGTCTGGGTTTTTTTTAGTGTTTTTTTTTTTTTTTTTTTGGGACACTGTAGGTTGTGGCCGTTTCCAGCTGAAGGAGGCACAGCATCAGCATCAGTTCATCCCAGCATCACCGAGTCAGACCCGAAAAGCTGCTGAAATCTGGCCTGACTTTTCCCCCAATGTGCTACCCGGGGTTCTATTCGGGGTTTTAATTTTTCTTTCCATCAGACTAAGGTACTGTCACACATTTGGCCCCCGTTGTTTCGTTTGTGCTTCGCTACGAGCTAAGGTCACACAAGCTAACGGATCATCCGCATCACAGGTGTTCAGGTTAAACTGGTCACCGATTTAAACAGTGACTCACTCCAGATTGTTTTTGCAAAATGCGGATTTATGAACTAAAACGCGTTTGAGCACATTTTTGATTGTGTTTTATAATAAAGTTTCTGCTTTTATCCTAATTTTTTTAAGCAACAAACCACGTTTATAAAATGTATATGAATTTTTTTAAAAATTTTTTTACGTTACTTTTGATCAGATTTACAGCAATACTTGTGAAATTTGTGATTTTTTTCCCTCATGAAAATATAATCTAAATATTAAATCTAAATCTTACATTTTAATATGAATGTTAAATCTGAAGGTAAATGTTAAATGTAAAATCTAAATGTTACATTTAAGTATAAATGTTAAATCTAAATTTTAAATGTAAATGTTAAACGAAAATCTTAAATGTAAATGTTAAATGTAAATCTTGAATCTCAAGTCTAAATGTTACATTTAAGTATAAATGTTGAATCTAAATGTTAAATCTAAACATGGAATCTCAATGTTAAATGAAAATCTTAAATGTTGAATTTAAATGTTGCATCTAAATCTAATTTTTCAATGTTTAATCTAAATGATAATGATAAATCTAAATGTTAAATTTAGATCTTAAATGTTAAATCTAAATGATAATGATAAATCTAAATGTTAAATTTAAATCTGAAATGTTAAATTTAAATCTGAAATGTTAAATCTAAATGTCAATGTTAAATCCAAATCTAAATGTTACATTTAAATATGAATGTTAAATGTTAAATCTAAATTTAAATATGAATGTTAAATGTTAAATCTAAATTTAAATATGAATGTTAAACGTTAAATCTCAATGTTAAATGGCACCCCATAGTTTTTAAGTTATATTTAAACCTTTTATGTTTATTCAGGGGTAAACAAAGTGTTCATTTCCTGTCAGCAGTTAGCACGGTCCCCAGGTGGAGCACAACACTTCAAAACACAGAAATTCAATGGTAGTGTTTGATGCATAGTGGATATTTATCAATGCGGTCTTAAGAAGAAAAAAACAGTTAGATAAACTGGAGATGAAATATATACTTTATCTTCATATTATAATAATATAATAATAATATGATAATATAATAATAATATAATAATATAATAATAAAATCTTCATAATATCAAAATATTCCTGTTAATAAAATGTGTCATTTATTTGAAGTTGTGTGTATTTTTCCATTGAGTGTCTATTGTGTCCAACAGGAAGTGCTGCGCCTACATGGGCAGTGTTCTGGCTTTGTCTTCCAGACCTGGCCATCAGAACTGGCCTTTCTCCACTGACCCCCCTCCCTCCCGCTGGGACGCACACCCTGCCCACTGGGACAGGCCCCCACGCTGGGAGAGGAGAGATGGACGCCTGCCCAACCCCGGCAGCTTCCACGCCCTGCACAGAAGCTGCAAAGGTACTTTGGAAAACGACGCTCAAAGATCTCTAATACGTCTTTCCATCTACGTACAGTATATCCATCCATGTTGAAGTAGTCCAGACATGTGCAACTCTGATTTTGTGCGGCTCCCAAAACAAATCCCCCAAAATGTGTAAGTCAACAAGTTAGAAGAAATATGAACACACAAAATAACTCTCAAAACAACAAAAAAATGCAGTAAATATCAACAAAAGTACACAAAGTAAAAACAAAAACACACAAAAAGATTCAAAATGTAAACAAAAAGAATCATAAAATATCCAGAATAACTATACATACACACAAACAACAAAAGTACATGTTTGCAAAATAAAAACAAAAACATTCAAATGGAAGCATTAAATGCACAAAACATCATGTGTACAAATTGACTCCAAACACAAACAAAATGCCAACAAAATTATACAAAATGACAAAAAAACAAAACAAATGATGCGAAAATTCAGAAAATTAACACAAAAAAAGAAACACAAAATGACTAAATCACAAAATGCAAAAACGCTTGAAATAACAGAATTTCCTCAAATGCAGAAAAAACACAGAATGAGTGACTACAACTACATGTCACAATATCAATAAAAGTACACAAAGTAAAAACACAAAAAAATGAACAAAATTGCCTCATTAAATGCACAAGACAACAACATTACAGAATAATACACAAAATGACACCACAAAAAGCAAAAATTCAGAAACTGACAAAAATATACACAAAATGACAAGAAAACGTTTAATTAAAAATTAAATTAGAAAACACATAACAGAAATTCCTTAAACACACAGAATGACTCCAAAAACACACAAATTAACAAAAAAATTATACAAAATGACAAAAAAAACAACACAAATGATGCGAAAATTCAGAAAATTGGCAAAAAAAACACAAATTGCCAAGAACACACAAAATAACTAAATCACACGACGCGAAAACCCTTGAAATAACAGAATTTCCTCAAATGCAGAAAAAAACACAGAATGAGTGACAACAAATACATGTCACATTATCTATAAAAGTACACAAAGTAAAAACACAAAAAAATGAACAAAATTGCCTCATTAAATGCACAGAAAGACAATAAAAATTACAGAATAATACACAAAATGACACCAAAAAAAGCAAAAATTCAGAAACTGACAAAAAAAAATACACAAAATGAGAAGAAAATGTTTAATTAGGAATTAAATTAGAAAACACATAATGTAAATTCCTTAAACGCAGAAAAACACACAGAATGACTAAAAAAACACACAAATTACCTTTGTTCAGTTGTTCCCAACCTTTTTTTTCCTATCATATTTGCTTCATTATCATGTTTATATTCATCACTGAACTGTCTTTTATTTATCCTATTTTATTCTATCTAAAATATATATTAATAATTGTTTTTTTTGTGTTCTCAGAGGTGTTTCCACAGCAAATTGAAGGGGTCAAGATGATCGTCAATAAAACTTTAAGCAGCTTCTTCAAGGTGATATTTTTTCTCCTTTAAATACAGGCCAACGGTTTTTTGCTTCTATGTGAGAAAGTGAGCTTTAGCAAACGAGTGTGTGTGTGTGTGTGTGTGTTCAGGTCAGTCACATTCTCCACCTCAGTGCTGTAAGTCCATCATATTACAGATTTCATGTGGAGCATCTTCAGTCTGACGACTACAGCAAAGATAAGGTACGCAGTCCCCACCTCGTCACATTTCCTTTCCAGTGATAATAATTGTGGAAATATTAGAGGATTAACATCCTGTAAAAATGGATTTTCATACACATCACATATCTAGGATGCTCCAGCGTTGATCGGTGAGATGGACTCCACGGGGAGCATGAATGCACATTCTCTCCTGCATCTCACTGAGCGTGTGCGAGCTCGAACTGTGTTTCAGGTGAGTTGCTTTCATGTTTTCTGAGCTGAAATTGGTTCATTCTTATCAAAAACATACCAATAAAAATAAATAATTGTAATCCTGATATTTATTATTTGTGCCATAGTATACAGTCATCTTAAAGATGTAAATCCTTGTTTTAATCAGAAATAAAAATGGAATAGAAGTGACAAAAAGTGGTGAAAAAGGGGTCAAAATTGTGAATATTGGAACAATTAGCAAATAATGGGCATGACAAATCATGAATGTGGTTAAATTGGCAAAAATAAGCATGAAAAATGGTGAAAAGAGGTTAAAAGTGACAAAATAGAGTGGGCAAAAACAAGCCAAAAAAGTGGTAAAAAGGGTTCAAAATGTCAATATTGGCTAAAATGTGGCAGAAATTGGTGGAGGGTGGGGTAATTTAATTTAAAAAGTAGGAACAATTAGTTTTAACTGGGGCATAATGGGCATGACAAATTCTGAATGTCGTCGAATTGGCAAAAATAAGCATGACACATGGTAAAAAGTGGTTAAAAGTGACCTAAAGGGTCAACATATGTGACATTAGGTGGAAAAAGTGGTGGAAAGGGTTTATAAGTGCTAAAAAAATGTCTTGAAAGTGGGAAAAATGTACAGAAAAGGCCTGGAAATTTGATGAAGAAGTGGCTGAAATGGGAGTAATGTAGCAAAAATGCATTTAAAGGAGCAAAAATATGGCAAGAAAAAGTGATGAAAATAGGTTGAAATATGGTGCGTTTGGTGTAGTTGCAGAAAAATGGTAAAAATAAGCAAAAATGGGCTCAAATTGTTCTTAGATTCCCTCCGTTTTACTTGATCACAGAAAATCAAAGCGCATAAATACATACATTATTCATGGTTCTCAGTTTTATAATGTCTGTTGAGTTCTCTTTTTTTCTCAATGGTAGTAGCACCCATGATTAGGAAGTAGCAGGCCAAGGAATAAGGCCGATACAGCATTGAATATAATAACCAAGTGTGTAAATTGTTTTTTAGACGCAGCAGTCACAGTTTGTAACGTGGCAGTTTGAGACGGAGTACAGAGGCAATGACTTCACCGCTGCAGTGACGGTAGCCAATCCCGACGTCCTCAGGGAGTCAGGTGACCAAACGACCGCTTTAAGAAAGACTATCATTTTGGTGTTTTCTTTACATGTTTAATGGTTAAAATAACAGGAATGATGGTAGTGATGATATATTTGTGTCCGTATGTTTCTTTGGACAGTGATCCTGGTCGCACACTTCCTGCAGAGCGTGTCCTCTGGTTTAGTGTTGGGGGGTGAGCTCGTCTACCATCGGGGTCGAGCAGAGGAAGGAGGAATCCTCACGCTAGCTGGACAGTATTCAAGTCTGCATCACTTTAGCTTTTAGCTTTAGCATTACCTTTAGCATCACTGAATTCCCTTTTATTTTACTTCCCCTTTAATGTAGGACCAAACTGGGTTGCAACGCTCAATGCAGGAAAAGGCGGAGCCCACGCCAGTTACTATCACCGAGCTAACAAACAGGTACCAACGACAGGCACTAATGCAGATTTTTACAATTCTTGTTGAGGCAGTTTGAACTATAACGATATAATGATTACCTTATGAAAAACTCAGCATCCCCTCCATCATGTCGTTTGTTTGAAAAATAAAAATAAAAAATTTGGACTATTCTTCAAATCTCATAAAAATAACATCAAATTTGCAATCACACGTAGTAATAAAGCTCTTTATTAATAAAGTGGTGCAAAAATAAATACATTTTTATTTCTTAATCAGTTTGTAATTTACATTGATTTATATTTTCTCCATCATTTTTACTTTTTCCGGCGGGTCAAATTGGATGCTCTAAAGCAAAGCATTCCCAAACTTTGTTGCCCTTGAATTTAGGCCTTTTTATTTATTTATTTCTGATGTTTTCCTCATTTTTGAATTAGTATTCCACCTTTTGGTGTATTTTAAAGAGTTGTGGCACACATCATTATTGATGGATGAGAAAAAAAAGTATGTATGCATGTAAAAAAAAAACAAAAAACTCTATAATGTTTTAAAAAAATTAACAAATGTTTCTGTGTACCCCCTGAGAGGTGGACCACTGCTGTAAACCAAAGCATTCTCAAACAGGGGTACATGTTATTGGAGCACATTGCAGGGGGTACTAGCAAATATTTATCATTCGATTTAAAAATAGGAAAACATTTCTGGTTAATTTTTAGGCTTTTTTTAACGGGGGGGACGGACATAAATTTACCACAAACTAACAGTACTTTTGCCCAAAAACAGTCTGTCTTGAAGTTGTTTGTAATGTATTAAAAATGTCTGTAGAGGCCATTTATTTACACTTATTGTATTTACTTATTATTGAAGTAATTGCATCAAAGTTGCATTGTTTGTTTTTTTTTTTCTTCTTGTGGGGGGGGGGGGTTAAAAACAAAAAAACACTTATTTTTGAGTTTGTAGATTAAGTCTAAGGGAACCAATGTTGAGAAACAGGAAGGAGTTTAGCAGAGCTCGATAACACAAATGAAACAGCATGTGAAATTACGACGAGGGTGTTATGTGTTAAACTAACGTGTGTGTGTGTGTGTGTGTGTGTGTGTGTGTGTGTCTTATTTAGATCCAGGTTGGGGTTGAGTTTGAAGCTAGTACCAGGACTCAGGAGACAACCACCTCCTTTGGATACCAGATGGAGCTACCAGAAGCTAACATGGTCTTTCGAGGTTAAGTCACTGACTTAAAGTTGATGCTTTTTGTTTTCCTCGTACGAAAACAAAGCTGAATAAAGCTTTTTCCTCCCGCAGGTATGATAAACAGTCGGTGCATAATTGGAGGTGTGCTGGAGAAGCGTCTGAGCCCCCTTCCCGCCACCCTCATCATGGGGGCGTTTGTCAATCACAGAGGTGACAAACTACAAGTGGGCCTTGGCATCAACGTAGGATAACGCACAGCCATGGTGTTTACCCATAATGCCACCACAGTTCCTCTGGGACCATTTTTGATGCATCTTATAAAAAAAAAAAAAACTACCTCTCAACTCGGAGGAAATGTTTTCTGATTGAGGGACTGATTGGGTGTGTGTGCTCATAACGCCCCTCAGGTTCTTTTGAGGGGTGTCATACTCATTTTAGTTCAAGGGCCAAATACGGACCAGTTTGATCACAATTGGGACACAGGTTTTAGGCTGGAAAACAAAAAAATTAATAATAATGTGTCCATGTTTGCACTTTTAGTTATAAATTAGACAAAGTATGGAAGGTATCAACAATATCTAAGCAGTAAGTGACAGATACTTAAATGTTCTTTGATTTTTTTGACCATATTATGACCTTAGGGAGATTTTGTGGAATAATTTGAGAAAAATTGCAGGATTTTGTCAACAACAATTTATAACTGAATCATTTGATGCAATTATTCTCTGAAGGGCCGGATTTGGCCCTCGGGCCTCGAGTTTGACTCATGCTCAAAAGACTGACTACGAAAAATGATAAATTATTGGCACAAACTACAGTAATTGTAACGTAATATTTGGTAGTTTTAAACAACTGTAATGTATATTGATAATAAAAATGATAATCATGTTTTTATTTTTACCAACATCCTCACAAATAGGATGATGGGTTTCAAAATGTATTATGTAAATGTGATGGTTATAGGGTCATTTCACCCCACGCACTTTGGTCTAAAACAAAACTGAAATCTTTACCAATTGTTCTGTCATTCAATAGGCACACTGTACATTTTTAGTTTGGTTGCAGTCATACTTTAGTATGCATCCTTATTTTTCTTCCATTTTCAGCTTCCAATATCTCAGGAACTACACCACAGAGGAAACTGAAATTTGACACAGTAATAGAGCTCCACCTATTCTCTCAGAATATATAAAAATATCTGCGATTATATATTCTTTCTGGTGGAAATGCCAGACATTCAAATTTGGAAAAAAGTTTGTCAGGGTTTGGGTCTGGAACATGTTTGGACCTTCAGTAAACAACTTTACATATGCCTCAACGCCCTGTAATTTGATCAGCTTAGAGCTATGAACATAGACTGTTCATATCACTAATGATTAGTCAGATATATGCATTGGTTCTTGAGTGACAGTCTCTTTGAAATCCAAAAAAATACTTTTTTTCATATATTAATTGGCCATAACTGCCAGAAATGTTTTTTGATCTGTTTTAATTCATAGTATAAACATTACTGTTTCTTGGGATATAAAACATTTATTTTTCTTTATGCAACTTCTTCATTTTAATTTTACCACTCGCTGGTATTGAGGTCATTGTAGCTTGCCTTTGTGTCTTATAATCTCATGTAATTATATTTATTCTTTATTAGTTTTTCACTAGTATGAAATGACCCTATGGGTTTACATCGAAAGGATTAAAAAGTTGAATCCACCAACATGGGTGAGGTTTAATCTGGTTTTAATCTTCAGCACTGGATACAAAGACCCAAAATCCTTCTGATCAGAATCCAGTTTCTATGGACTGACTTTGACACAACACTCAATAATCATTAGTCATGGTGTCGGCTCAATATGAGCTTTACTAAAAAGGTGACGGTGAGATATACAAACATTCCCTAAATCTGAAGTTGTGGAATTCTAGTGTATTTTGTTTGTTTTGAGGCTGCTGACTGAAAGAATTCCATCTACAGATGATGGCACGTTGGAAACAATGGCTGCTACGCAACCTGCACTACTCTAATGTTGTAATTATATACAAGATGTATCATAATCTTTATTTATTAAAGATGTTATTTATGTCATTCTGTCTGTTTATCTACATTTACCGTATGCTCATCCTTATAGAGGTATAATGTACACCACTAGTATATTAAGGTATCATATAGTGACTTGTTCATTCTCAGCCTTAGATTTACACACACATTAAAAGGCAGATGTTTATATTATTATTACTTTGTACCAGGGGTGTCAAAGTCATTTGAGTTCAGGGGCCAAATAAGGAGCAGTTTGAAAAATAAGACATTTCGTCATTAATGTGCTGTAGTTTGCACTTCCACGTTTAAATGATAAGGAAAGTTTGTTTGTGATTCATTTTCATTTAATTTGGGGAAATCCTGTGGAATAGTTGGAGGAAAATTGTAGGATTTTGGGAAAACTCGTGAGTTTTTTTCAACAATTTGGGTTTAAAAATGTTTGAGATCATATGATATAAACATGGTTTATGTTGAATTTGTGTATTTTGAGGGACCGCGGTATCTACAATTGAATTAGTTGGTAATTTACACATTGATTCTTCATGATATTTCTGTCATTTTCTTTTTTTTTACTTTCTCCTGCGGGCCAAATCGGATGCTCTAAAGGGCCGGAATTGGCCCCCAGGCCTTGAGATTGACACTTGCTTTAGACCATAATTCTTTGCATTCATTCCCTTAAGTTTTAAATCTCAAGAGTCACGCTATAAAGAATATATAATTAATCTTTTAAACATAATCTATTTCCTCCATTCATAAGCATATTTGACTGTTCTGTCCTGAAACATAATATTGACTTTGTTTCCTGTATTTTAGGATGGTTAGTATTTAGTCAAATCTCATCAGATTTGGAAAGGTTCGGTTTAACTCTTTAAATAATTTGTGAGTCATTTTTAAACATACGTCTCTTATTCTGTACAATCCATAATCAGATGGTCTGATGTTCTAAATGATGAATAAATATTAAAAAAATAAGCCACCAATGTAAAAAACAAACTGATTATTTTTCAATAACTGGACTGTGATTGGCTTTAAAGTGTATATAAATATTAAGCTGTATGATTTACATACATTACATACATATAAACAAATGTCATTTAAGACGACATGTAAACCAGTTAAGGAGTCAAACTGTTCACCATTGTTCACTTAACATTGCACAGAAGTGGCTGAATATGACATTATCATATATTTGGTTACCTCCATTGTTGCTCCTCTGCTGTAAACATTTACCATGTTGATGCTTTAAAATCACATCTTAGTGTCCATGACAGAAAGAAAAAGCCATCACAGTTTGTCTAGACGGCTTTGTCTCTGAAAAAGGAGAAAAACTTCTTCCCTGTCTCGCCTTTCAGTTTCAAAGATTTGCTTCTCTGAAGTCCAACAAAGCTGGTTTCTTCTTTCTCCAGTTCCTTCAGCCGCTCCTCTTCTCTCTGCTGAACCTGCTGGCAGATCACCAGCCGCATGTCCTCCTGCAGCAAGTGTCCACATTAGAACGTGTATCCATAGAAGTACGTATTATGCTGCACAAAGGCTTAAGTCCAATGATTATTTTTTGGGACAAACTTGGACCAAATGATCTAAATCTGGACTACGTTAGATGGTTGAATATCAACATCATTTCAACAACTGCAGTTGGAGTAAAATAGGACCAATCTGGACGAGCCAATGAAAACTAAATTTCCAACTACTATATCGAGGCTAAATTTGGACCATATTTGGCAGTAAAAATAAAATCCAAATTTCAACGACTAAATAAGGGCAAAAATTTGACTATGTTGGACGGTCCAATAATAACCAAATTTTAACAAATATATTGGGGAAAAATTTGGGGCTAGTTGTACGTCCCAATAGCAACCCCATTCCAACAATTATAATTGGGTTAAAAATGGACCAAGTTGGACGATCCAATTACAACTACATTTCAACGACTATATTGGAGCTAAATTTGGACTAATTTTGACTGTCAAAAAAACAAAACAATTTCAATGACTAAATAAGGGCAAAAATTTTACAATGTTGGACGGTCCAATAATGACCAAATTTCAACCTCTTTATTGGGACCAAGTTGGCGCTCCCAATAGCATCTCATTTTCTACGGCTATAATTAGGCTAAAACTGGAACTACATTTCAATGATTATATTGGGGCTAAATTTTGACTGTAAAAAAACCCACAATTTCAACAACTAAATAAGAGCTAAAATTTGACTATGTTGGACGGTCCAATAATAACCAAATTTTAAAAAATATATTGGGGAAAAATTTGGGGCTAGTTGTACGTCCCAATAGCAACCCCATTCCAACAATTATAATTGGGTTAAAAATGGACCAAGTTGGACGATCCAATTACAACTACATTTCAACGACTATATTGGAGCTAAATTTGGACTAATTTTGACTGTCAAAAAAAAAAACAATTTCAACGACTAAATAAGGGCTAAAATCGGACTGTGTTGGACGGTCCAATAATAACCACATTTCAACGATTATGTCGGGGTTAAATTTGGCCCTAGTTGGATGGCCCAATAGCAACTACATTTCTAAGACTATTATTGGGCTAAAACTGGACCAAGTTGGACGATCCAATAATAACCAAATTTCAACAACAATATTGAATGTTTAAATGACGTTGGGTGTCGGTGGGTTACCTGCCAGGCGTCCAGCTCCTGAGATAGAGACACCTTTTGTTTGATGGTGTTGAGCAGCTGTTGCGTCAGCGACTCCTTCTCTTGCCGCACAGTGGCCAGTTCACTCTCAACAGCACTGAGCACCAACATTCAAATTGCACACTTAATGCCTATATCATTGTTAAAACAGCATTTTGTTGTTGTTGGTGATGACTACCTGTAGCTTGGCTTTCCAGGACTGTCTATGAAAGGCTGGATTTCCTCTCTTAGAGAATCCAGTTCCTCCTGTCTGGACCGGAGCTGCAGAACGAACAAATAATTTCATCTCAATCAAAAAATCAAATCTCTGAAAAAATTACAAAACAAGGAAAAGTTGCAACAAAGAAGATCTGGATTGGAAGATGGATAATTATCATGTTAAAGTTTTATGTTCTAATTAAAGGTAAATTGTACTTGTGTCCTACATTGGCTCTTGTAATTATTCTCATGACTGCACTTTGTACTAGCTATAGCTTATAATAGCTTTATTGCAGAAAACGCTCAATTATGTTTCAAAAGTTCCCGTTTATTTCATTTTTCTTAAAAGCAAATTTAATTTCCAAACCTAGCTAAGCTGGAAAAACTAATTGCCCCTTATTACGTCATGAATAAACTATAATTAACCAAATTATTTTGGTTTATTTAGCCACACCATGCCAAACCTGTAAAATAAAGAATACACCCTGTGTGACAACATGAACCTACAGAGCTCAAATAATAATAATAAGGAAAACGTTTGCATCTCGCTGGTTAGATTAGGAAGGTTTCCAAATGTTTATCTATGGTTTTTAGATTTCAGATAACAGAACTGTACTTTTAATACTGAAGTGAAAAAAAAAAAAAAAGGTCATCCCTCCTAGGAGTTCCAAGAGTTCATCCAACAATTTATCCAAACGACCAAAGAGAAGCCAGGAAAACCATCTAAACTAGATCTTTGTGGGCCTCACTTCTCTGTATTGTGATGATGTCTCTTTCACTTTCTTAATAGTAACTTTAGTAACTTATTTTCTCATTCTAAAAGTAGTTTCTAGTTGTTTTTTCTTTTCTTTTTGTGGTTAAAGTAAAATGGAAATGCCACTACAAAGTTATTCTACACTTTTAATTACACAAATGCTAAATTAGACGACACATGCACCGAGTGCAAATGAACGCAGCATTAGTAACAAAATGTCATTGCCCCACGTTCTCATATTCAATAGCATATTACGATTGTAATAACCGGGTTTCAACCCATAGAGGGCAGCGACTCTTACATTTGTACAACAACAACAAAACAAGTCAAATCGAAACACTTTGAATCTTGTCCATTTCTTGACGTTTTTTGTCAATCCATTACATTGTCTTCATACAGAAAAACAGTTTTCAGCAGAAAAAAGTGTTTTCTGCTTATTGTTTTTCGTAAAAACCTGTGCATATACTGTATTCTGCACTTGGTTGTGCACAGTTTCACTAACCTCTTCTTTTAGTGCTTGTATTTCTTCATCTCTTGCTTGCAGGATTGTAGAATGAGCCAGAAGAGCTTCTTTAGCCTGGAAAGTAAAGGAGAAGAAATGGAAATGGAAACACTTTTACACAATTGTGCTGAAGTGTATGTGGTGCCAAATGTAAAAACTCCATCACTGTTTCATAGCTGACATATTTTTCAACATTTAGCTAATTCTTCGTTCATTTGAGATAAATCTATGTAAAACAACATATTCTATGTCATTGTTAAAAATGTGTAAAATTATCTAAATGTAAAAGTTAAATATAAATCTAAATATTAAATCATATTGTTGAATTTAAATCTATTTAATAAATATAAATATAAACAATATATCTAAATGTAAATGTTAAATCTAAATCTTAAATCGGTGGTCGCCAAGTGTAAAGCTCCCGCCATGTCTCAATCTCCTCACTCACTGAGCCACAGTCAGTGGTGTGGGCGGGGCCTCGTGATCAACAAGCGCTGACTTTCTAAACATTTAGCTTTACATTTGGCTACCAATTTAACATTTAGATTTAGATGTAACATTTAGATTTAGATATAACATTTATATTTATATTTAGCATTTATATTGGGATTTAACATTTATATTTATATTTAACATTTACATGTATCATTTAGATGTATTGTTCATTCGTACACATTTTTAACAGTGATACAGGACATGCTGTTTTACATGAATTTCTGTCTCAAATGAAAAGAAAATTAGCTTAATGTTCAAAATTTGTCAGCTATGAAAAAGTGACTGACCCCATAGGAGTGTGTGTGTGTGTGTGTGTGTGTGTGTGTGTGTGTGTGTGTGTGTGTGTGTGTGTGTGTGTGCGCGCGTGTGTGTGCATGTGTGTGTGTCAGTCACTTTGAGTTATAGCCAAGTATTGTAATGTAGATGCTGTTTAAAGTCAGTTTCAGCGTGTCATTGTAGTGCATCAGTGCATGATCATGGTGAGTTAACACTGAGTTAGATGTCAGTACAGAGTGTGTACCTGTGTTTGCTGTATTTCACTGTGCAGAGACAATGGCTGCGTACATTCCAGGATGTTCTCCTCTCCAAGGTTGAGAACTTTTTGCTGTAGAGAACGATTCAAGGTGCGTAGCTCAAACATCGCCCCCTGCTCCTGTTCTATCTGAACACACACACACACACACACACACACACACACACACACACACACACACACACACACACACACACACACACACACACACACACGCAAACAGTGTTAGGCTGTGTTAGTGATGATGAGTAACTCCTCTTGAAGCTGCCATGTCTCTGTTCCTGTCACCATTTTTGCTACATCTCCTGCTGGGTGTTTTTTTTGTTGTTTTTTGAGCCTCACCTCGGCCTCTTTCTCCTTTAGTTTGAGCTGCAGCTCAGACAGTCTGTTCCTCAGTCCGTCTCTCTCCGTACGCACTTTCTGGCTGTCCTCTAGTGAAGCTCTCAGCTGGGAATCCATGTGGGACAGTCTCTCAAGTAAAACCTTGTTCTGTGCGTGGAAGGAAAAATAAAGACTTAGATGTTGTGTACAGTACATGGTGCTTCATCAGCAATGGACTGGTATTTGCTTTATGCAGGAATGTTAGAGCTTTTCTGCAGGGCAATAATTGGAAAGATTAAGTAGAACGTCTGAAACATGATTTATGGTGCTTTTTTTCCCACCATGGTTACATCCTACTTTGGTTTCTTAGGTTTCCTGTAGTTACGTAACATAATTAGCACTCTGACACTTTGACAATACGAATAATTGAAGAGCTACATGTTTAAAATGGTCAACATTTAGCATGTTTTACATGTTCTCCTGCTTCCACATGGCTTACTACAATGATTGGCTGTGTTCGAAATAGCATACTAATGAGTATATACTTTCTAATATATACTATAAGTATGATTAGGATGAAGACCGTTCCCAATGAAGTATACTTCCAAGTTTCCCAAGATGCATTTCGAATCTACAACAACAAAAACCTAAAGCACACTGAGGCTAAATATCTCCGTTAATTTGCCACCTTTAAAAGTTCTGAACACATTTCAAGTAGAATATCAACATGCGTTCATTTAAAACTTGCGCAAACACATTTCAAGTAGACATTTCAGAGATTTTCAGATACCCTTCATTGTGCCACTGACAAAACTTCCAGTTAACTTCAAAACAAGAGCCTTATTTACAGAAGTGTTAAAAAAAAAAAAAAACTAATGGAAGGTCCCAGGATTAATTTCCATTCCGCTCGCAATGCATCATGGGGCGAATGAGTATGACTACTGAAAAAACGTTTTGATATAGTATACATCAGGGTATTTCTCGCATACTCAACCTTTTCATACTATCTACTGTGAACTCACTACAAACTTAGTATGAGTACTACGTCAGTATGCGATTTTGAACAAAATTTCTCTTATCGTCATTGTTGGGCAAGTTTCACACATTGCATTGTGGGATGTGGAGTCTTGTAGACTTTTTTTCAGTGTAAATCAACACAAACTTTCGAGCAGCAATTTCAACCTCTTACATCTATTTTTGGAGCAAATGATTTTTGATTTATTGATCTATGAGGCCTTGACTATGTCTTTATTTATTATTTTTTTAAATATATCATTCCGGACAACGTTATAACAAATAAAGTGCATTTACTTTTTCATTGTATGCTGTTAAACCAAGCACTATAATCTGAAGAATGATTTGGGTAAAACAATGCAGGAGTTGAATGAATAATTGGCTGTAAATGTGAACTGAATTTGTTTTCCAATATTTGGTTGAAAATCACTGCTTTCTCTGTTTTCCTTATTGCCCTGCAGTGTTTTTAGATTTCCTTGTGCAAAGGTAAATATACCTCTCTTTGGATGCTGTCCAGCTGTGAAAAGCTGATGTTTCTACTAAAAGACGACTCCTCCATTTCATCTCTGAGGGACCGAAGCTCTGTTCTCAAAGAGTGCTCCACTGTAACAGCCTGGATGACGCATGAGAGAAAAATAAGGAGCGTTGTTCAGTCAAGGACAAAAGCATGTCTCCTTTAACCTGCGTGACTGCATATTTCTGCTCACATGACAACAATGCAGAGTACAGAACTGAACTCACCTCTGCCAGCTGCTCCACCAGTCGCTGGTTATGATTGGCCAGCTGTGTCATCTGGTCGCTCTCATCTTTTCGACGATCCCGGCCTTGGCTGTGGTACTTTTCCAGTTCATTCCTCAAAGAGGATAAATCTCCACTCAGCTCGGCTTCCTTTTGTCCAGATGTGAGTTCGTTCATCTCCAATTTCCTCTGGAGGACATGTTTCTCCTGCTCCAACACCTGAAGGGCAAAGGAAATACCCGTTTGAACTTAATCCAACAACACTTGCTGAAATGTTGGCAGCAGATTCTCCAAACCAGGGGTTTTCAACTGGTTTCACCCTGGGATCCACATTTTGCCACGGTCATTAATTCGCAACCCACTTTTTCTGTTTAGAATTCTTCAGACCAAATTTAGTTTTTCAAAAATAGCTGAAAACACACATACAAAATATTTTTTAAAACATACATCTATATATTTTCGTGTGCAACATGCCTTTCACAGCATGCCTGTAAAAAAAAAAAAAAAAAGTTTATTTCAAAATAAAAGACAAGTCCAACATGAGAGACATTAAGTATTTATTTTTGACCAGCTCCCAGCGACCCACCCAGTACTGGTCCGCGACCCACTTTTGGGTCCCGACCCACCAGTTGAGAATCACTGCTCTAAACCATGTGTGTTAAACTCAAGGCCCGGGGGCCACATCTGGGCCTTCAGAGCATCCCATTTAGGCCACAGGAGAAGGTGGAAATGAATCAGAGTAAATGATCATACAATTCAGTTGTAAATTGTTGTGAAAAGAACATGAAATTTCTCCAAAATCCTGCAATTTTTCTCAAAATATTACGCAAAATCTCAAATTAATGACAATTCGGTCAAAAAAACAATCTGTCACTTATTGCTTAGATATTGTTGATGCCTTCAATACTTTGTTTAAGTTATAACTGGAAATGAAAACTTAGGCACAATAAATGTTGAATTTGTTTGTTTTCCTCCCCACTTGTGATCAAATCGTTCCGTATTTGGCCCTGGAACTAAAATGATTTTGAAACCCGTGCTTTGCACCAAAGGAGTCAAATATGTAATGCTACGTACGTAAAAAAGTAGCTCAATGAAATAGTACTCAAAGTAAAAGTTACTAGTTACTTTCACCCCCACGTTTATACAGTATTTGGTAATAAATCTTACCATGGTTCCTCTGCATACAGTAAACATCTCATGTATAAACTTAAAAAGGAAGAGACACAATCTTGCACAATTAGATCTTAATTTATTTTCCACAAAAGCATCTGTATAAAATAAAAAGGTTTGTAAAAATGTACAAATCTTTTAAAAATAATAATAAAATAACACCAATGAATTCAATTAAACATAAAAGAAAATTCTAAGGCGGAAATAACTGATAAATAATAATTAGTAAATAAATAACGTTTAATCTGATTGATCAGCTATGATGTGATGCATTTGATTGTTGTCGATTATTTTATTTTTTGTGTTTATGTTTCCTGCATTTTTTTTTTTTAACTGATGTTCTTTGTTTTTAATCACTGTATTTGCTATTGTTGTTTTAACCTGTAAAGTGTCTTTGAGTTTCTTGAAAAGCGCTTTTAAATAAAATGTATTATTATTATCATTTGTAGTTTTACATTGTCCTTTGACCATTTTAAAACAGAAAAATATCATTTACTCAGTAACTTAAGCACAAGTAAATGTATTGATTGAGAAATATACTCAAAAAAGTACAGGTATCCATAAAAGTTACTCAGTTACAGTAATGTAATCAATTAGTTTGACCTCTGCACCCATTTGTTCTGATTAGGTTCATTCATACAAGTAAGATCAGATTCAAGATAATTTACTTATAATTTAAAGGTTTGGCCTGATGGTGGCGCTAGACGGGTTATTTATGTATTCAACAAATAAACAAATGAAGTGCTTGACAAAAAAAACGATGGTGGACAATTTTCTGAAAATCATTTTCTGGAGGCAAATATTCTTGGGGTCAGATTGTGTTATTAATATTTGAGGATAATAAGAAGGTTAAACCCAAATCTTTCTGTGAAGAGTTTGCATGTGTTTCTTGGGCATATACAGTACATCATTTTGTTATATAAATTCAGTTTTAAGTTAAGTTTATTAACATTATGTATAAATGTCTCCATTAATCTAGGGTGATTACTGCAACAGGGATTCTGGTTTTACAAGAAACCAGACTTCAACGTTTTTCTCTTCTTACCTCAATCGCTCGTTCTCTTTGCTCCAGAGAAGCTGCCAGTTCTTCATTTTTCTCCAGTAAAGCTCGTCCCAACTCTGCAGCCAAAATCAAGTCCGTCTCTATCCCTCCACCGCTGTCTATAGCACCAGAGGAGGATGTAGGAGAGCCGAGGCCAAAAGTCAGAGAAACCGCTGAAGACGAGGAGAGGGGAAAGAAGGAATCCTCCAATGTGGGTGATGGAAGTGGGTTCTTCTTGTGGGTGAACATATTCAACAGTTCTTCTTATCCACAGGTCTCTACGTCAAAGGTTTCCTTATGTTTCCATTCTGAGCTTCTTCTTTTGTAAAATCTGCAAGTAAAGGAAATAAATATGTTTGTGCAGCGTTCAGACCAGTTTCAGGTAACTGAATCTAACTGGTCCCATAAGAAGGTCTTTGTTTGACAGGTGCTTTTGTATCGTGACTGAAATACCATCCCAGTGTTCCCACTATTCAGCTCCCCACCAAATGTCCTCAGGGCATGATGTTCCCAATACGATGACATTAATTTGTCAGGAGTCATACTTATAATCAGATGTGTGCAACTGGTGGCTCTCAGTCTAATTTTATGCAGCCCCAAAAATGAAACAAAAAATACACAAAGCTAAAGCAAGAATACAGTAAAAATTCAATGAATTACAACATCGCATGAAAATACAGTAAAAGACAAAAGAAATTACTCCAAAAACACTACAAAAATTAAGAAAAAGATGACAGTATTACTCAAAATAAATTCACAAAATTACAGAAATTACAACAAAAGTACGCAAAAAGACAAACCCACGGTACTGTACTAACAAACAAGCAAAACAACAAAAAAAATGCACAAAATTACTCCAAAAGAATAACAATTAACAACATAAATACATAATATGACTCCAAAAAGTGTACATTTTAAAAGAGAAATACACAAAATGCCCAAAATGTAATTATAACAAGCAAGCTAAAAGCAAACATAGACAGAAAGAAAGAAAAATTACTATAAAAACTCTTTGTTCTTTTCTGTGTTAATGCCCAGATTGGTCATTATTCTAAATGTTGACATGAATGTTGATAATGTGGCCCTTCGATCAAACAAACACATTTTTGTGGCCCCTGATGTGATAAAAGTCGTCCACCTCTGCTTTTAATGAAATGCATAACAAATAGTCTCTTCAAATCCCCTAAAAAAACAAAAAAAAAGGCCTATAAACACACTTTTCAATTATTGACTTAATATTAGTCACAGTCGTGCCTTGAAGTCTCAATCCTTCCTCATTCCCTTGATGTTTGATGTCACACACACGTCACTGCTACAGTATCATGAAAACCCAATGTTAAACTTTCTTTAAAAAAACAACATAAAAACCCAATTATTTAGATTTTTCTTTAAAGGATGTGTTCCTAACAGAACTATTAGAATCTATGTTCACTTTTTTTCTACATTAGTTTGGAAGAACAAAGTAAAGTAGTCTTACCTGACACTCACTGTCAGCCCAGTCCTACCCTGCAGGTAAGAATAAACTCTTCCTGTTTGGCGAGTGCATGTGTTTGCGTAAGAGAGGCACAGCTGGTTTCCTTGACAGTGAAAACATACAAATACACCCAGAGCCAGTGGCTCCTCCTCCTTCTCCTCTTCCTCCTCCTCCTCTTCCTTAGCTGACAAAGGTTAAACGAACAAACTGGGAGCAATTATCAGCTCACGGTGGCTATAAGGATGCTTAGAGGAGAGCAATAAAGCCAGAATACACAAAAACTCAACTTATGCTGTGCTTACACCACATGTGTCAAACTCATGGCCCGGGGACCAAATCCGGCCCTTTGGAGCATCCAATTCAGCCTGCAGGAAGAATTCAAATTAACAGAGAAAACATGAATCATTGTGTAAATGAAACTCCACACCCATGGTGCTTATATCACATTTTTTTTATTTTTTTGAAACTTTATTTGTCCCGGGGGGAGAATTTAAATTTCTGCATTTAACCCATCCCTGAGGAGCAGTGGGCAGCCACAGTGTAGCGCCTGGGGAGCAGTTAGGGTTAAGGGACTTGCTCAACAACCTACGGTGATGACTCAGATGAGATTCGAACCAGTCACCCTCTGATTACAAGCCTGACCAACCTTAACCACTAGGCCACCACTTCCCAAAATGATTGCAGTCATTTTTAGTGTTAAACTGTTGAAAAAACTGAAAATTCTTTCAAAATCCTTACATTTTGCTCAAATTATTACATAATTTCCTTTAATAAATAGAAATTGGTCACAAAATCTAGAACATTTAAAGTGGAGATCCTGTTGGGACTGATATATGTCACTTCTTGCTAGAATATTGTAGGTTTATTACATATTTTGTATTTTATGTATGCGTAGAAGTGCAAATTAGGGCACAATAATGTTGAAATGACTCATTTCCCTGGCTTACTCAGTGGGAGAGATTGGAAGATTGGGATACAAACAGGGGTTTGTGCCTTTTGACCCTCCTACTCACCCCTCCCCATCCTGTTTACCTGTTTCAAAGAGCTTCTCTGTGTTCATTCATTGGGGGGGTGGAGAATAACTGGGGCAGAGTTCTTTAACGTTGATGTTAAGAGAGTTAAGAAAAGCGTAGACAAAGAAACATATCTGTACTGTGCGTTAGCTTGAAGAAAGCCATGGCTTCCAATCTCCTGTTTGTTCTCTCTATGTGGCTACTGATGGTGAGCTCTGATGCTGGGAGGCAGATGCCCAAACTAGCCGACAAGAAACTCTGTGCCGACTCTGACTGCAGTCGTAAGTAAAAACAGAAAAACAGTTTATAAAGGGGGGGGGCTCTGTAATGCAAACTCTCTCTTATACTAACAGAAGAACACACTAGTTTTAATCCTGTAGATGCAGTATTTTCCTCTTGTCACGTTACTTATGTTTATTTATATCTGCTTTTTATCCCAAGCCATTTGAGCATAAATTTGATCAACATTAAGATAAGATTCAAAACCTTTATTTTTCCCCCCCGAGGGCCAATGTGTAGTAGCAGTAGCTGGACATAGCTCTAGTTCTCACATTTGGAGTACATGCACTGAATTTTGATTTACTAGTGCGCAAGTACAAGTACACTTTACTAGTGAAGCAAAAGTTAGCATTATATGCTAAAAGTAAGCATTATATGCTAATATAAGGAGTTGGGGAAAAGCAAATTCCCGCCCACATAGGCTTTAAAAATGCAACCAATCAGGGAGCTGGATGTGGTTAGAGTTCCCCCTACCTCATTTCAATTAGGTCTACTAGGAGACAATTTGGTGTTACTAGTAGTATTAGAAAAGCTTCAAGTTTTCACTAGTAACATATTTTAGTAGTAACAAAATTATCAACTAGTAAATGATTTTGCGCCACTAAGGATTGGGCCAAAAAAAGAAGATCTGACTCCAGCCGACAGAACACGGCCCGAACCCGTTTCAGCCCGACACCATTGTTATCCGTGCGCGCACACAGAATTAACTGAGTCGAGTTTCTTTACGAACTCAGCTTTATTAACTCGTTACCTGTTTCATAAAACCGCGCCGCCACACGCTACGTAGCGGTTTTCTTCTGCTGTAAAGCATGTGGTAACACTGCAGTAACACATACAACTCAGAGAACTGCTCTTTATGTGATAGCACACAGCTCCACAATGAGTCAGCATCCACGTGTGCGCCTTTCTCGCACTAATCCAAAGACATCACCTAACCGTCCAAACCCAGCCCAAGCCTGTGGTATAATGACCGGGTCGGGTTCCGGCAAATATATCAAGCTCTAGTAAGGACTACTCGCACACTAGTGTGCCAGAAACCTTTACCAGTAAAACAAAGTTTTGTACATGACATGTACTCCAAATATGAGTACTGTACTACTAACGTGGCTCGACTATGTTTGACATCACTGATATCAAATTAATGCTCAAACTTCTTTCCATAGACCCCATCTTGATAGCCCGTGCACTTCAGGACTATTACCCAGGAGACTGCAGGTTCATCCCCATTAGACAAGGACAACTGGTCTATGTGTATGCACTGCTCAAAGACAGAGGGAATCTCTTCTGGGCTGGCAGTGTAAGTAATATATAACGATGAGATAATGTACATCCTTAATGGTGCTGAGTGGGGAAGATTATTATCTTAAATTTAAGTCATTACTCTGATCTCTGTTTGCAGGTCCAAGACTCCTACTACGGACAACAGGAAGCTCGTATCGGACACTTCCCCAGCAGCGTGGTGGAGGAGACGCATCCTCTCGCACCTGCCAGCATAGAAGTTAAAACCACAGTAGGTGAACACACACACACAGTATTAATAGCTAATGTAATGTCCTTCATAACAGATCATGTCTTTTTTCTTTTTCAGAAATGGGACTTCTACTGTTACTGATGCTTCCCTTGAAAAAGTCGCTTTGCTCAATATTAATATGATGCAATAGCTACAGTATATATACACAAGTTTGGGATCCTTGACCGTTCAGCAATCTAAGAATTGTGTTACTTGTTTTATTTTTCTTAGTGGTAAATACATTTAGGCAATACATATATTGGTACTTATCAAAGATCATTCACATTGTGTCTTTGGCTGTCAATGTGTAAAATAATCAGCCTTTTTCTCTTTTTTTAAAAATGATTTTAATATGTTGTATGGGTAATTTAAAATACGTAAATAAAAAAAAAAACGTAAACTTTTTTTCTGTTGCACCCCCCTTCTGAAAAATGGAGGACCTCTGTCCCATCACAACAATTTTCAAAAAAAGAAAAAAAAAAAGTGATCTTTTTTAAAAATAGCTCATAAAAATAACATTTGCAGTCAAATATTTCAGAACAGTAATAAATATTTATATTAATAAAGTGCAAAGAAACATTTTTTTATGCGCAAGGTTCACCAAGGCAAGTCTAGCCCCCATCCATTGTGTATGTGTTTCTTTTTCTAATGTTTTAATGTTGCATGTTTCTATAGTTTGTTGTCATGTAGCTTGGTTTTCTGTGTTATTTTGTATATTCGTCACTTTTTGTCTTTGCAGTCATTTTTGTGTGCCATTTTGTAATTTTTGCTTTCATTTTGGATGATTGTCAAATTTTCTTGTATTTTTTATTTTATTTTTGGAGTTACTTTGTTCATTTAATTTGGGGTCTAGGATGTACCCTCTACCCTGCAAGTGTAAACAGAGGCTGGAGTGCCATGCAACCTTTAACAGGACAGGCAGCCATACAAACAAGTCTTTTCAGTTGTAAATATTTGATTTATTCTTGATGCTGAGGGCAACTAACCCTGTTCATAAATACAAATCCACTCTTTTATACAATACAGCAGTATCAACTTTTTCCAATGATCAATGTACCTTTCAGAGGAAAATCCTTTAATATTTTTCCAACCAACTGACAAAGCTGGTAAAAGCTCTCTTAGCGATGACAGTTTTATTAGCTATCAAACCAACAATGACACAAAGCACTTCCTGTTTAAAAAACCCAAACACACCAAGTAACTTTACCCAAACACTATGTGCTTTAAATCATGTTTTACATTGTCATTTGCAGAGTGAGTGTTTCAAACTTGATATTCAAATGCTCAATGAGAGACTTGGCCATATTTTATAGGCACGATGATAGCTTTGATTACATTTCACATGTCAGAAATGCAATTATATTATAAATTTGACTATTATGGTCCAGTTCCTGAAGCTTATTACTATATAGCACAACATCAGAATTTAAAGCACTAGTATTTTTGCTTTATGTAAGATTGTATGTCATTGTGTGTTATTTTTGCTAAAATGAGGACATCAGTTAATATTAAAAGTCAGGAATCCAACAGGACCAGTTAAAATAAATAAATAGCAGATGTTAGTCCGAGAGTTCCTGGAGGGTGATTAGACTCTGCTTTAGGTTTTCTTTTTTGGTGTTCCATCATTGCAGGTTACGGGAATACTGCGCTCGGGGCCAGGATTGGCCCATGGTGCTGTAACTGTCAACATGCCATCAGAGGATAGAGTGGAGGTGACTTCAGAACCCAACACACCAGAAGGAAGGCTGTACTTCCGTAGAAACTCTCTGGATACAAAGCCGTGATCGTCCTGAAGGGAAATGCGTCAAGAAACTTAGAATTCCAGCAAGATTATTTTTGAATAATTTGTTATGGTTTCATTTATTCAACCAACCGTTCCTTGGAAAATCGACTAATCTCCAGAAAAGTTACGACTGACAACTGCCAATCTTCGTCAGAGGCGTCTGCTGATAACTTTGAAGTTTGCTTTGAAGTTTCCGCGTAATAATTCCAGCAAGATCCTTTTTGTTTTCTTTTCTCCTTAACATATTATTCAAAAAGAAGACCAACATTTTTTTGCAGGAATTATTACGCGGAAGTCAAGGAAACATCAAAGCGATGAACAGACGCCTCTGACGAAGACCGGCAGCCGAAACATGTCAGGAGATGAAAGGGAATTTCCTGAGGAACAGTTGTCTGAATAAATAAATTAAATATTACATATATACATATTAAGACAGAAACTTTATCAAAGCTATTAGAATTTATAGCATTTCTTCAGATTAGTGCCATTGCGTTTACCCGTCTGTCCACATGTTTGGCGTGAATTGTGATGAATCCGTCGCCGACACTGACAGACAGTTCCTCGGGGGAGAAATGCTTCACATCCAGATAAATGACATATCGATCCTTTTCCAACCGCATCTGTATAGACAGCACAGATACTAGAGAGAGCCATGTAAACATAAGAACAAAATCTTCTTTAAGTATGACATAGTCATAAGTACCTGATGTTTTGGTATTTCTTTGTTGTTTTATGTCACAACAGTTCTCTGAATGGAGATCCTGACAGATTTTGGTGTAAACAACAAAGCTTTGATGGATCCTGGCTGTAATAACAGTCAACACTGGTGGTGTGGTTGTGTCACAAGATCAGCAGTTTGTTCTCAGGCATGTGTTAGTGCACGACAGATACTGCATGCTAGCTTGAGTGAATGTGTGAGTGTGTACCTGCTATTTGAAGGATTGCCCTGTTACTGTCTGTGTGTGGGTGGAGCCTGTGCTTGCCAACATCCAGCAAACATGTTGATGGATGGTTTGGTTTTAAGCTTGGGGACACTGTCCATTTTAAACAATTCAAATGACATGTCACAATTTAAATTAGTAATGCACGATATTATTGGTCTATCATCGGCCAATATGAGCTTTGACGTTGGGTATCAAAATTGGCCTTTTCAGCAGATACGTAACAGATAAACTCTGAATTAGCTTCCTTGATCAACTCAGACTCCTCAACTGCTGATAGAACTGAACTTGCTTCACCTTCAGCTCCATTCATTCTCCCACTGCACAATACACTTTGTAATTGATTTTTCGATCTTTTCTATCATATACATGTATATCTATATAACTTTTTAAATTGTTATAATTATTAAACTTTAATTTTCTTTGTGGCATCCAGTGTGGACAGCAAAGTAAGAAAACATGTTACCTTACTGTGCACATGACAATAAACACTTTGAAGACTCCTCTCCTGTGGCGAGGCATGACTAAGCTACGCCATCTTGTGTGCATAAAGCAGACTGCAGCTCGTAAAAGTCAACGAAGGTAAGAATTATTGACTGAATTTACCAATTTACAAACAGTTTGATTTGTTTTCGTCATATATAGTTATGACAGAATGCATGGATCTTGTAAAATCTCAGTTTTTATCGCTAAAGAACAAAAATTAAGTAGATAGCAACTATTTAAAGTAGTTTCAAGTTTATCATTTTGTTCAACAACAACTTGTGAATAAATATAACATGTTTTACAGAACGTGTTTAAGTATTTTTCTTATTTTGCAAACAATTACTGATAGGCAAAGGAAAATTATTTGTATAGCGCAATTCAAACAAGGCAAATAAATGTGCTTTACATGCATAAAAAGTTATGTTACATGATTTTTAGCTTCGTCTTATGTCTGCATTTGCCAGCGGGCCAACATGAATAAGTCTGCAGAAGAATTTTGTATGTTAATTACACTACAAAAGCAGGCACTGCAATTCAGCGTAGATAGATAGTAACCATAAAGCTCTATTCATTTCTAAATGGTTTCTTTAACATGGAAAAAAAACAATAGAGCATGTTTGGAATGTGGTACAACATTTGCATTTTTAAAAAACAACTTTTTGGCATAATCTGCATCACATCATTGGAATTTGGACAAAAAGCTTTGAATGCATTTTGGTAGATGTTTGTTGACCATCAGAACGGCCCCCAATTCTTCCAATGAACTGGCATTAGGGGTAGAAAACGCACACATCAATAATGTGACTAGTTGTACTTCGAGCAAGATTCATTTTGTCTTCTTCTTGAATCATATGTTAAGTGAAGGTTTTTTTTTTTCAATTCAGACAAGCAAAACACCTGTGAAGAAGGCTGGCCGTGGACAGTCAAAACATGTCTGGCGATACACATTTCTTGAAAAACCTTAACGTAGCATACTAATCATAAAGGAGACAAAGTTAATCTTGCTGGAACTATTACATGAAAATCAAGTTCAAAAGAAACTTCAAAGGAACCATCAAAGACGATCAGCAGAACTCCTCTGAAGAAGACTGGCAGCTGACAGTAGAAACATGTCAGGTGATAAAAATTTCCTGAAATACCTTGTTGAATAAAAAAAACCTTAACGTGACTTGTTGTGTTTTCATCCATATGTTCAAGGATTTTGGTCAAAAGAAAGTGAATCATACTTCACCTCACTCTGTCCATTGTCGGGCCAGTTGAACCAACGCGTGAACAAAGGACGCATCCAAGGAAAAGACCAAGGGAACGGCCACATCAGGTGCCAATCAGGCTCAATCAAGGAAGAGTCTGAGAGTCGACGTGGCAACCCCCGGTGGTACCATGGATGCTGGATGGGGATATCCATGATACGATAAACAATGAAAACTAAGTCAGTTGGTTTGAAGTGTGAAGTGGGTGCTTCTGTGTTTTCCCCTTGTATTTATAGACCCTTGCCCTCCCAGCCCATCCAAGCTCTCAGCACCCATCTCCCCTCCCTATGCACCCATGCAAACTCACATCGGATCTTTGCCAAAAGGCCGATCTTTCTGGAACTGTGATGTCAACTGTTTTTCCCTCTATTGCCCTCTTTGTTTCATGTGTTTGACAATGTGACTGGCTGTCTCTCGCTCCCTCACTCTCCCCTTCGTAAATCTGTGTTGTGTCTCTCTCACCACCCTCCTGGTCATGAGTTGACACTGGCCATGAATACAGCTGATGCCTCTAAGCTCGATCCCTGAAAAATGCCACCGTTGGGTGTGTGCGCCTGTGCTTTAGTGAGTGTTTATATGATGTAAGCCTGCTAGGCTCCGAGTGCCAGAAGCTTTAGGTTTGTGTGTGGACTGGATGAAGTAGAGTTCAATGAGAATTGATGACTGTGTGGAACAGAATTTGGGGACATTAACATTTAGCAATGAGCTAAGAAAGGAAATATGAAGAGAATTAACTAGTATCAATCTCTTAATATCCCATTGTCTTCGATCAAATTTTCACGTAGATCTACATCCAGTACAATAGCCGTTAGAGAATTTAAAGAGTAACTGAACCCTGAGGTTTTGGCTGATGTGCGTCTAGGCTGGAAATGTAAAGAATTGCCTTGATTATGGGCGGGGCTTCATGGAACAGTTAAGACACAGGCTGTGTTCAAAATGGCACACTACAAACTCAATGAGTATATACTGTCTACTGTATGATAAAAGTATGATTAGATTCCCATGGAAGTATACTTCCAAGTTTCCCAAGATACATTTTGAATCTCGAACAACACACACCTGAAGCACACTGAGACTAAATATCTCTGTTAATTCTCCACCTTTGACCAAGTAGAATATCTACATGTGATCATTTGATCCATAAAACTCACAAGAACCTATTTCATGCCGACCTTTTGGAGATTTTCAGACACCCGCCATTGAGCTACTGACAAAACTTACGGTTAATTTTCAAAATAAGAGTTATATTTACAACAATGTAAAAAGAAAACAATAACAATAATAGATGTGAAGAGATGCTTTTGTTTTGAAAAGGGAATGTTTGACTTTTAGCTTGAAGCTGGTCCCAGTACAATTTTACATTCTGCTCACAATGCATCATGGGATGGTTGAGTATGACTAGTCTGCCCACCGTGCACACTTAAAAGATGTCCCAGTATAATATACATCCTGATATTACTTGCATACATAATCTTTTCAATAATGTGAACGCACTACATAGTAATTTTGACATCAGTTAGTATGCGATTTTGGACACAGCCATAGTCTATACCATAAAATCTCAGAAGAACAATCTATACTAGGCCAACTACCTACTCAATACTCATAATAGCTTCATTTGCAATTCATTCATTTCAACTTACTAGCAACACTTTGCAGAGTCGGTAGAACAAAAATAGGGTGATAAACCATGAAACAGCAAAAATACATCCAATAAACCATGACATAACATAAATACAGGTGATAAATCACGACAGTGCAAATACACGCAATAAACCTAAATCATGACATAGTGTAAATTCAGGTAATAAACCATGACATGGCGTAAATACATGCAATAAACCAAAATTACGACACAATAGCGTTAATGCATGGTATAAACCACAGCATAGCATAAAAGCATGTGATAAACCATGACATAGCGTAAATACAGGAGATAAACAGTGACAGCAGCAACTATGATTGAGTTATTTCGCCATGTCATAGTTGAAACAAAGCCTGACTCTGCCACAAATCTGAGAACTTATGCGGGCGTGAAACCATGACTTAGCAATTAATATGGTCGCGTTCATACACATCGCAAGGCCAATATTTGGCCAAACTATGACAGTCAAACCATGATTCAGCAAAGGCACTAAAGTAGACATTAGTGTTAACACCAAGAGTCAGCAACAAAACCTAAGCATGAATAAACAACAATACTTGTGTCAGATGTGGTTTTAAACCAAAAACTAAAGTTTTTGTAAAATGTAGTGGCAGTGTGCAACATCGAAACCAGACAAGTCAAACTCAAGAAAATCAATTTAACTCCACAATATTTGCAGAAGCTTGCGGTTTTTCTTTGTTCATTACATGATTGCACGAATATTTAATTAAATTGTTGGAGGTTGTTTTTTTTTTTCTGTAATACGTCATACGTCAAACTCAAGGCCCGTGGGCCAAGTTCGGCCAGCCAGAGCATCAAGTCCGGCTCGCAGGAAGATTTTGCTTAAAGTCTAAATTAAAGGAAAAACAGGACTTTTTGAAAATTGTCATAAGTTTTAAATAAAAGGATATGGGGATTGCAGTGCTCCATTAATTATTGTAATATTAAATAAATATTATTTCTTGCAAATTATCTCACAGAATTTTGGCAACTTACATTGCAAATTTCAAGAAAATGCGTTGCAAAGTCAAGGAATTTTCACAAATTGCTTAACAATTAGGAGTTTTTTTGAAAAATTGTGTTTATTTGTTGTTGTGGAAAATTGCTTGAAAATTTAGAGTAAAGATGGTCCTTTACTAATATATGAAACTAGATATTCAAGGTGATTATAACCATTTTTCTTACATCTAAATGTAATGATATTGTTAAAACTGATTCTAATCAAAAAAATGAGTCAGGATTTTGCTAGTCTGTGGTCCCTGAAATGAAATTAGATTAACATCCCAAGCTTAACTAAAATAATAAAGATAAACCTACTGATTGGATGAGATGAGACAAACAACGCTGGAGCTCAATGTGTCGGAGTAAGCAGCCACACCTTAAATATATTTAATTAAGAGAATGAGCTTCACCTGTAAAAGATGGGAGGGGCGAGAAAATGGAATCTGCAGCTTTGATGCTATCGCTGAGTTTTGTTGGTATAAAAACTAATAATGAATGCACAGCTGTCATCTGAAGAGTTTTTATTTTTTTATTTTATTGTGATAAACAAGCAGTTCAGATTAATTATTTGATTGAAAATGTTTTTGTTTTCTTTAAATTAAAAAGTTTTTATTTATTTTTTATTTTTTGTATTTGGGCTATATTATGGGTAGTACATTTGTGTATTTTTATTGAATAAAATAAAATAAAATAAAACATTTCAATCAAATAAAAAAATATTTTGTGATTTATTTATTTATTTTTTTTAATTGAAGTGATTTTTATTTTGATTGACAAGTTCAGTTTTTATTTATTGAATAATAAAGACACAAATCTTTTTGTCCTAAGCGAGCACAAGCACGTACAACTATTTGTTTAGGCTGCTGTCAATCAAAAAAATAACCAATGAGACGACAGCAGGGTTTGTTTTTTTGTATTTTGTTTTTATTTCGACGTATCCCTTAATATTTGTTCAGTCGGGGTCTTAATATAAAGACTGTCGCTTCAGGCATACATTTATAGTATCTCTGTTGTGCAGTTATACCGTTTTTGTGTCGAAATTATCTTCACACCCGCTGCTTCCGGTGTGTTCGGTGTCGTTGCCATGGAGACGCTGCTCGCCCCTTGTGAAGTTAGGTTTTTAGAAATGACTTAAATCGTTTGAGATGCCGTTGAATGAACTAAACGATGGATTTACCTGCTTCGTATTACGGAGAACTTGACCAAAAAAACCCGGTTATTGTTTGTTTTAAACGAGATATCCGCTCGTTCACAGCGTTTATGAAACAGTCGAGCAGCCAGGACAACACTTCCTATGCGAAAGGGTGAGACTATTGCATTTTTATGTATGATGTGACTAATTAATTACCTGTTACACATATATAATAAACATTTAACAATTATGACAAAACCTTACAGGTGTGTCATAACTGTATACGTGTGCACCAAATGAAAACATAATGGATATACCCACTAAAACCTCTCTTCCATTACAACTTGTTAGGCTATATTATTTATTATTTATGAGAATATTAATACAGTATTCAAATTGTTTATATTTCCATGATCTTTGGGTGGTCCCACTTGTTTTAATGCAGTGTTTTTCAACCTTAGGGTCATTGATAAAAAAAAAAAAAAATTAAAAAAAATAAATAAAAACTACTGATTAGAAATCAATTTTTTCAATATATCATGAACTTTTTCCAAATTAAAACAACATACAATCTTAAACAACTGTAATATGTACTTTCCCTTTGTCAAATGAAAATGTAGTTGTTAATAATAATAATAATAATAATAATAATAATAATAATATCATTTTTTTACCAGACTGTCAACAACCCAAACATATTAAACTGTGTTTAAAATAAATAAATAAATAAATAAATAAATAATGTAAAAATATTTACATTTCAAAATTTAAATTTAATTTGTTTTTTTACCAGACTGCCAACAACCCAAAATATTAAACTGTTTAAAATTAAAAAATATAAATAAATAAATAAATAAATAAATAAATAATCTAAAAATCTTTATATTTTAAAATTTTAAAGTCTGTTCAATCAGTTAGTAATTTGGCCTCATAGCAAGCAGTGTGTATTAAATTCCTTGAATAGACGCAGGACCATTCTATGTTGACTTTATATGCATTTATTTATTCATGTGTAGCCTATATATTGATTTTTAATCTGTTTAATGTTTTCTGTTGCACTTTTTCTAATCATGTAAAACACATTGAATTGCCTTGTGTATGAAATGCGCTACACATATACATTTTTCTTGCCTTTAGCGTTCATTGTGCTCATTTCTAATATGAAATCATGTATTATTAAGGATTCAAATGTTGATGGAGATATGGAGAAAGTACAACCACCGCTTGCCATCTAGTTTTTACTGGGAACACATGTTGCAGGTTGCAGATTTTCTCTTCGGATTGAAGGTAAAGGACAGTACTGTGATTAGTGGGCCTCTGACTATCCTCTCTATAAGATCATCCATGTCATCAAATCAGACCAAAATGTTATAACAGGATTTTATCAGTAACATCACATATGTTCAGTCCATTGATCTATAAGTTTGTGATAACCACATTTATTTATTGATCTGAATAATACCCACTGTTATCCAGGACATTTATTATTATTTGCTCCATAGTATATAGTCATTTTAAAGCTGTAAATCCTTGTTTTAATCAGATATTAAATGGGTTGAAAGTGACCAAAAATAGTGGAAAAGATGGCAAAATGGGTTTTTTAGGACCATAGACATTTGGAAAATAGAGTGGCCAAAAATAGACAGAAAAAGTGTTCAAAGTGTCAATATTGTCTTAAAAGTGGCTAGAAAAAAAAGTAGGAACAATTAATTTAAACTGGCAAATAATGGGCCTGAGAAATTGTGAATGTGGTTAAATTGGCAAAAAAAAAAAATAAGTATGAAATATGGTGAAAAGAGGGGACAACATATGAGACATAGATGGGAAAAGTGGTAGAAAATGTGCAGAAATTTGAAATTTGATGGTGAAGTGGCAGAAATGGGAGTAATGTAACAAAAAATGCATTAAAAGGAGCAAAAATATGGCATGTTTGGTGTTTCTTAAAGGCACCTTGGGACCCTCCTACAAGGGTCTCCTGAGTTGTGACCCTAAGGTTGAGAACCCCTGCCCTAGTCAATAGACTACATTATAGAGTTATGATGTTCTTTTTTTTAAATGCGCTGTTGTATATTTAACAAATTTCTTCTGTGCTTTTTGTATCAGTTGTACCAACTGGCTCTCTGGCAGGGCTATGGTCATCATCTGCTACAGTTCTCTACTGTTATGATCACTGACATCACAGATATCAGCCACTTCATGGCTTCTTTCTTTCCTGGAGGATTCAATGACGACCAAGCTACCATGAACCTGAAGGTGTTCTTTTTTCTATTTTTACTTTAACTCGACACAGACTTTCGTTATGATACCTTTATTACAAAAAAAAAGAATCATTGGCAATGTGTGTGTGTGTGTGTGTGTGTGTGTGTGTGTGTGTGTGTGTGTAACGGTAAAGTAAGCGGAAAAAGACAGACAAAGGTGGAGAAGCAACAGTTTAAAGGCTCAAACATACTCGTAGATCCCTGCGACTGTGCAGGGTCCGCCACACACACTGGTGTCAGAGGGAGAGCGAGAACAGACGGGATACATCGTGTGTAAACCTAAGAGAAGCTTATTCGAGGTGAATTTATTTTGCAGTCTGGATGCGAAGTGATGGTTGTCAATCTGCCCTGAGCAGCAACTGAGATCACAGCCGCCTGTGTGATCTCTCTGGCAAAGGACAGTAACTACAGAGTAATACGTGCATTCTTGTCAGATTCTCTAAAATATCAGAAAACTCTCCAATAACACAAGATAAAGTCCCTACATTTGTAACTCGTCTCTATTGAGAACAAAGTCGCTAAGAGCATTAACAAAAGATACAAGTATGATTTTGGAACACAGCGGAGAGAGGATTCTACATACTGCAGCTTTAAGTGCATCATTACATTTTATTTATTTTTTTTAAATTGGGATTTTAATCGAATTGTCGACCCAATATCGGGATTTGAATTGAATCGTTGGTTGAGTGTATTCTGACAACTCTACAAAAGATTGTATTTTTTTATTTGTTATCCTCCATGGCAACGCTGGCATTGTAAATTTGATGGGAATCATGATTGGTTATCAGTTGCTGACCACACCCTCAACCCATACCTACCTACCAAACTATCACCTCTCTGTGTGTGTGTGTGTGTTAGATCCGCTCAATGCAGGGCTGTGCTCTATGTATCTTTGAGGAGGAGAAGAAGCTCCACACCCTGAGCCAGAGAGGACTCAATAAACTTCTTCTCGTGCTGAACTTCATCAGGATCATGATGCAGGCATTTCAGAAACATAAAGACCTCTACAATTACATTTATGACGGTAACCAAGTTCTGATCATATACACAACAAATAGTCAAGACTCCTAAGCCAACTAATATCTAATATTTCAATGCACAATAATGTGTGAATGCTTTTCAGTTTTATTATATATTATCATAGGTGGCGTTTGAGATTCTTGCCAGGTAGGGCAAAAGAAAAAAATGATTAAATATATAGAAGTCTCGAGATTCACGCCAACCACAATGTGTGTAACATATACAATAATGCAAAAATGATTAGTAACATAAATGATAATGTGGACTACAAAAATGTGCGCATGACGCAGCGTTTAATGTTGTAAATTCATGATAAAATCAAGCCGGCGGCTGCTTACTTTTTTCTGCAGTACCATACATGAACTGCAGGGTGCAGTGTCACTTCACCATTTACATTGTGAAGAAGAATTGTGCAACAGAAGAAGAACCAACCTAAAGTCTCAAAAATTTGCGACCATTTCCCTGAAAACTTATACGCCACATGTGACGTAGAACATAACGGCAGTTTAAATATTTGTTAATGCACAATATATTGAGAACTTTATTTTTTGAATGAATTTGGGAATAATGTAGTAAATCATTTTGACCACTTTGTCACCCATCCGACCCCCACCTTCAACCACACCCCCGTGTATGTATATTATATACAGGATATACAAAGAAAAAAAGCACTATAGCTATTTATTGTTATTTTACATTTATTTTTATTGTCATGATAATTTTTATTCTATCTTTTTTTCCTTTAGGCTCAGCACATATTTACAACATTTGTCGCTACCTAATGACCATGAAGTGCGGCGCACAGGTATTGTTGTCTAAATAGAAATGAACACTCCTGGATAAATTACAATAGTGGTTCCCAAACTTTTTTTGATTCATGACCCCGTTTTAAAATCACAAACTTTTAACTGTTTTTAAGTTGACAGTTGCATGATCAAAATAAAAAAATAAAATAAAAAGATGCAATACAGGTGTTTAAGATTGTGTGTGGTGTTTAAAAGAAGAAAAAATAGAATAATTTAAAAATGTACTTTTAATCAGTATTAAAATAATCAATTTAGACATTCCAGGTGACCCCACATGGTGTCACAACCCTAAAGATGAAAAACACTGAATTATAATAATATGAACAATTGAATTACACAAATAATGACCCTGATGCAGATTTTGTTTGCATATTATTGGATAAGTGTTAGTCGGAGAATGAATAAAAATGCAAATATGCATTAAACCAAATGGGGTTTTATAGTGTATAATCACATTTCAAAGCTTTTTTAATCCTCTTAGCCTTTGCGGAAAAACACATTACAACAGTAATTTAACTTTTTTTTAGTCAAATACTGCAAAGCCTGAACTGATGAAATAGAATTTACCATGACCAATACTATTTATGACTGTTTCAGGCACTGGAATACCTGCTGTGGGCAAGCATCAGCTTAGAGCGCTCTATAGCTCTGATAGGTGCTAAGTATCTGCCACTGAGCGTCACGCTATACTGCGCTGTCTGCCATTGTTACTATGACAACCACGGTGGGCCACAGGCAGAGGTAAGATTCATTAAAAAAAAATAAAATAAAAAAAAAAAAACAGCCATGTAATAATAATAAATGGCCGTAGAAACATATTGCATGACATTTTTACGAGTTCAAATTACCCTGATAATTCTGGTGTCTATTTTTTGTGTTGTTCCATCTATTTAGGAATTTGCCAGGAGAGCCCTCAGAAAAATCCACGAGATTGCAAAACGGGAAGAGCAGAAAAAGGAACCAGCCACTAAAGATATCCAACGAGTTTTTAAAGAAGCATCAGTTAAAGCAAGTGGACTTCAAATATGGAAATATTTAGGAAGTTAGGAAAAAAAGCCTGAAATTCTTTCGTGAAATTTTTTATCTTTTGCTGTGTGGTTCATCCTCAAAATGATTCTTTGAACATTTTGTCTTTTGGATATTAAATCCAATATGTCATCATTGGGGACGCTTTGAACTAGTAGTATCACTACTAAGGGTGTACATGGCCATGAATCTGAAAATACCATACGATTCATGATACAATATATCCCAATGTTAAACAATACACTATACATTGCAATATATCACATCAGTCATTATAAATTTCATCTTTACAAGTAAAAAATAGTATGAAATCCAATTTATTTATTTATTTTTTTAAACTTCTGTAAACCAGTAAATGGTAACTAACTGTAATTCAAGCATCAATATAAAAAACAAGTGGTATGTTTATCAAACTGTCAAATTACAAAAGTTTAACTTTTCCTACAACAGATTCTGATTCCGTTAAGTTCTTAAATTCTCAAAAAAAAGTAACCACATGTATTAAAGTGCCCATATGTTTTATAAAAAAAAAGTGCAATCAACTTCCAAGTTAAAATGCATTGAAGAGTGAGGTAGTTTAACAAGTTCTGATGTGGTTTTTGTTAGAAATATCGCGATATATTGCCGAATCAATTTTGTCTTACACCCTTAATCACTTCCAATTGGGTCGCAGACCCAGTTTCAGTAGTTAGAAGAGCAAAGAATAGAAAAAAATAAATAATATTTTGCATTGATGGCATGTGGCAGCAACTTGGTACCTGACTTCTTCAAAGCTCAATGTTTTTCTTTATTTTCCTTCTGTATCTTTTTTTGCTTCAAGAACTGCTTCTTGGCTTTTACATAAAAGTTTTAGTTAATAAATTAGAGTTAGCATCACCATCTTCAAGAGCGTTTGCCTGATCCATAAATAAATAAATAAAACCCGACAACTTGGGAACCACTATTTTATGAATTTCTCTTCTTCTTTTTATTTAAATGTAACAACATTATAGTTGGGTGCCATGATATTCAAGAGGGCAGTGTTTGAAAGCCGAAGGAGGAGACCAAACTCGATGCTCAGGAGAACTCTAAAGGACGTCCCCAAAGTGAGAGCCTTTCTTTCATAATAGTGAAAGAATAGATTTTAGATTAATGTTGTTTGCTTCTTTTTTCACTTTCAGGGCCAGTGGCCTTGTACTCCAACAGAGCGCCTGCTTACGAAGCTGTTTCACTGCAACCCTGGACATTTTTGGGGTATTTTGGAGGCGCTTCGGGACAGCACTGCAGATCCGTTGCAGATGAGGATGTCGGTAAATCCTCAGCGGAAGGAGGTGGTCCTGGAACTTCTGTCAGCTGGCATCCGTGTATTATCAGGTTGGTCAAACACAAACAAACAAACAAACAAGTAAATAAACCTATTCTATTTATTTTTAAGGAGCTGCAGGCTGTGGTAATCAAAATAATGATGCTCCACACTTTTCAATCATCGCACTCACGCCAACATCAGATCTCCTTGATTTAGCCATCACAGGTTTGTTGCTTTTTGATTATTTACATATTTCGTAATGTTCAGTAATGTACTATAACTTGATAAACTACTACGTTTTCTTGTAATTCATTGAAACAGGATTATTTTATGCTGTAGAGGCCATTTTTTCCAGACTTCTGACAATAAGAGTCAATCATTTTCTACATTAGAAACCATAACTTATAATTTAAAATATATTTTTAATGTTAGCTAGGCTGTTGCCTGCAATATGTAACCTATTATACAAATAAATTAATGTATATCATTCACAATTATGTAGAAGTCCACTCTTTCCTATAGGGCACCAAATGACCTGCTTAGGGAACCAATGTTGGAGACACAGTTAGGAGTTTTTGGAGAGCCTCTTGTTCCACAAATGAAAAAGCATATGAAATTATGGAGAGGGTACTAATGATATGAAGATGGGGTTTGCATAATTTGACAAAAAATGCAAAGGGGGTACACGGGACAAAAAGATAAGAACCACTGCTCTAAAGTGAACTAAAATGTGTTTTGATGGATCCCTAGGAGACGATAAGGTACCCATCCTGTCTGCCGTGAGGTTCATCAAGCTGTTGTTTCAGTATCAACAGCTCGAGGCATTCACTGAGTTCACCAGAGAAATGCAGCAGATTTTATCTGTGAGTAAAAAGATGCAGATCTGAACAAAAACAACACATTTTATCTCTGTCATTCAATAATGATGCTGCTTTTGTATCTCTTTTGTTACTGTGACAGGATATTGAAGGTCATGCATTCAGAAAAGCAGAACGGGAGCTAACTTTACTTAGCCTCATGCTATCCACCCAGAAAAGCCTTTCCACAGAGGACAACATAAACCAAGGTAATGGTAGACCTGGGCAATATATCGAGATTCAAGATATATCAAGTTTTCTATCTTGGTGGTATAGAAAATTACAATATGGCCTATATATTGTTATATTTTATAGTTTATTTTGTATAAAAATACTCGTTTTAGGAGTTGCTGCTTTCACTACTTCTCAGAACAGCATGAAAAGCTCAGTTTGATGGATTTCTGAGTGCGACCCCTAAACATGCCACATTACAGAACTCACTCACACGTGCTGTCCCTTACAGGAGGAAAAGCCAAAAGTGGCACATACGGTGCAACTGTTTGTTAATAAATGTGCATGTGTGGCTTTTTTCATCAGCAAATTTAACCCAGAATTGTCTTTCTGACAAGACTTTATTGAGTTAAAAATATTAAAATTTATATTGTATATCACCATTTTGAGAAAAACTATTGAGATATGAGTTTTGGTCCATATCGCCCAGCCCCTAGGTATGGGATAAGTATGTGACTTACTGTGGATACGTTTATTTTAGTTTAAATGACTTCCCTATCTGTTCTCATCGTCTGAACTATCCACCCTGGTCCTAAATTAAGTCTTTTTATAAAAAAATTAATATATTTTACACTTATTACTGTAGTTTTAGCCTAGTTCAGTCATTTAAATCAAGTTATTTAGTCAAATAAAAGTACTTTTATTAATATTGTTTAACTTCAGGTTACCTGTCACAACTCCACCCAGTGATGAGAACTTATTTACTAATTTCATAGCATGTCCCACCTTTTTCTATTCACTTCATATAATGTACCATAATATAATTTGTGCTTCTTGCAGGTCAAAAGTCATCACGCGATGACATCTCAGCTCTGGTGGACACACTGCACACAACTGTCTATGGCTCTCCTACTGTACGTTTTTGAGTCATTTTAAGTGTTAAAAGATGGAGAATCAATTTTTATTTAAATAATTTATCTTTTTCTTTTCTTTTTTGTAAAAACTAACAGTTTGATATTATGAGTTGGAATGCCATTGGATTTCAACGCTTAATATTTACTCTTATTTGGTGAAGTGTTTTTTCCAGTAGGGTGTTTGTATTTCCTAGGTTAGCGTACGGCTTTCAACGATTGCCATACTGGGAAGTGGAATTCCCAGATTTAGAAGGATAACAACATTTGTTTGGTTGCTATTTTGTGGCTACAGTGTAAAAACATGTGTATTTTGTGTCTGTTTAGGAAGCACAACCAGATAAAGACCTGGTCTTCAATATTGTGCTATTTCTGTGGTATAAAGTGAAGAATCTTATCCTGAGAGATCAACAGAAGGGAGCAATTCTCAACAAGGTACATATTTATTTTAGCAGTGCTGCGAAATGTACTACATTAAATGTATTTTACTTTACATCAAAAATTTAGTTTTTCAGTTCAAACTGACTCATTTTGTGTTTTTTTTGTTGTCATTTTGTGTTTCTGGAGTCATCTACAGTATGTCTATAAGTTTGGTGTCATTTTGTGAATTTTCTGTTGCCGTTTTGTGTATTTTTCAGTTATTTCTGTGTATATTTGTAACAGTCTTGTGTGTTTCTAAAGCGAATTTAAGTAAGTTTGTTGTCCTGTGTTTTTTTGCATGTTTTTTAGGGTAATTTTCATTAATATTCCTTTTTGTTTGTTTTTTTTTACAGTTGGTGTGGTGCCTGTCACTGCTGTGCGATGCAGCTTTTGCTTGTGATACAGTCACGATTGACTGTGTTACAATGATTGAGATGATTTACTCATTGAGAATCCTCCTTGAGAATGAACCTTCATGTTTTTATCAACCACAAGGTACAAGACAGCTTCCTTTTATTACACATTGGACAGGATTATTCTGTATATGTCACCGTTTCCTAAATATTGCAAATAATAACTTTATTTTCATGTCTAGGTCAAGCAACATCAGAAAATCACCATAAAAGTGAAAAGGTAAACCTTTAAGGTGCATAAGTAAAATTATTATCTAATGCAGACATGGGCACCTGGTGGACCGGGGGCCACATGCGGCCCTCGGTCTAAATTTGTTAAATACCCAAAAATGACTCCGAAAACATAGAAAATTACATTAAAGACAACAAAAATGATTTAAAAAACACAAAAAAATTACAGAAAAATACACAAAAGGACAACATAAGCAGACATTCACAAAAAATGACTCAGAAAACAAACAAAATGAAGGAAACAATAACACAACAGAACAACAAAAACACACAAAGATGATTCCAAAAAATGCTAAACAACCACAAAAATACACAAAATGACAGAAAAATACATGAAAAAAACAACATAAATACACAAACAGCAGAATTTCACAAAAATGACTGCAAAAATAAACACAACAAAGGAAATGACACACAAGAAAACAGAAAGACAAAGATGTCACCAAAAAACACAACAACATAATACACTCAATAACAGGAAAATAGGCAAATACTAAAAATTCACAAAATGACTTGAAAAACTCAAAACGATAACGATGACTGCACGAACACAAAACGATGACAAAGAGTCAAAAACATAAAAAATACAACAAAAACAAATGTTAATGCTCAGATGGGTCAATATTCTAAATGCTGTCATGAATAATTATGATAATAATAAATCAGATTTATATAACGCTTTTCAAAAATCTCAGATGCTTTACAAACGAGTTGTTAAAAAACAAAACACTAGATTTTTAATAATGTGGCCCTTCAATCAGAGAATCACATTTCTGTGGTCCCAGCTATGATAAAAACGTTACCCATCTTTCATCTACTGTATCAAATGTGTTACCTTTTATGAATTGTTCATGGTGAAAAAAACTAAATGCACATAACGCTAGCTTGCATTACTCTGCCTATTATGTGTTGGACTGTAGACGTCTGATCTCGCTCTGCTTCTAATGATACGTGAGGTGGTAGAAAGAGGTGTTGCAGCTTTAGAAAAGCATGTCGCTACTCTGCCGCCGCCCCAAGATTTCTCAGCACTTACTGACACTGCCTTCATGCAGGTAAGTGGAACCCTGATGTAACAAGACACTAAAGGTGTGTGATAATTTGAATATACAGTAAATGAAACGACAAAGGAAACCAAATTTTCCCCTTTTAAAAAAAAGAAATCTGGAGCCGTTTCTTCATCAACTACACCATCGAAGCAGGAAAACACAGAAGAAGAAGAGATTATGGGTAGTAATGAAGAAACAGAAGCCATGGTTAATTATGAAAATAAAGACGACACATACACTGAGTCCTCTACCATGTTTCTGATGGCCAAAAACCTCCATTTTGAGCTGCACATCATCTACAACAAGGTTTCCCTCAAACTACTGCAGCTAAATAAAGGTCAGACCATGTTAGACATTGACTGCTTTCACGTGACGTACGGCTGCACTCAGGATGTTTCTGTTCTCTGTGTGCAGTCACTGAGCTTCAGCTGTTGGATCGGATCAAAAAGAACAAGGTTTCCAAAGCGCTGTTCTTGGTCCAGAAGGCTTTGCTCGTGTATGAAGAGCAGCAAAGTGACCACAGCAAAATCACCACAAATCTGCTACAGGTCCTTAAATACAATGACTCTATATATTTTTACCTTTAAGAAATCATCATGACGACTTCTCTGGTTTGGTCGTTTTGTCAGGAGGCCTACGTCTTGGTGGAAAAAGCAGGAATCGAGGAGAAAAAGCTGTATAAGCAAGCCACTAATTCTTTAACTGAAAAACAACACAGAAGAATGAAAGAAGATGAAAACTTTCCACCACCTCCAATTCTTCTTTCACGCACTGATCGATCTTTAACTTTCTCTCCGGGACTGTACAACATAGAGGGAGATGTAAGATTTAGGTTTTTTTTTATGTCTATCATATCTGTCTTATTGTGTTGAATTATGGAAAAACACATACAAAAGTAACCTACAAAAGTTATGTATTTTGAATAAAAGAACAATATGGATCATAAGTCATCCAGACATTTTCTGATCGCTTTGATGTTTCCTTGACTTCCGCATAATCATTCCGGAAAGGTTTTTTTGTCTCACTACGCAGAAGTCAAGGAACCATCAAAGCGATCAGCAGGTGCCTCTGAAGAAGACTGGCATCTGCCAGGAGATCAAATTAAATTTCCTGAAGAACAGTTTACTGAATAAATCAAACCTTGACATATTATTAAAAAAGAAGACAAAAAGAACTGGCTGGCGTTATGTTAGGATCAAATCAAACTGAAGTCTAAAGAACTTAAGTTTATGGATTTGATTAATTTCAAATTGTGTATAAAGCTAAATACAGAATACTCCCAAAAAAAATGTATTACAATTTTTTAATTTTTTTACGGGATGTAGATGTTATGTAAATGAATTTTTGTTTATATATGTTTGGATTTTGTTGTGTATTTATGGATTATGCATTTGCTCAAATGTCACATTTTATTTTATTTTTTCTTTGTGAAAAAAGCTTGAAAGTACAGCTCTTTTTTTTCTTTTCTTTAGTGAGCAATGATTGCTTTATTTTGTTTTTTAATATTTGAAGTAAATAAATAAATAAATAAATCCAATGCTGAATTTACAAAGACCAAATGATCCACAAACCATATTTTTTACATTTTATTATCTAGGTTTGTTGGTATCGGCTCTGTGGTTGTGTAGCTGAGGGACATACCAGGAAGGTCAGCCTACTAGATTGTGCCCTACCTGGAACTGGAAATATGGTGAAGTCTAATTATTATGTCTGGTAATTTTTGTCCATTTTATTTAGATTTTCTGAATATTAGACGTTGCCTTTTCTTTTTCTACAGGTGCCAGCAGTGTCAGGGAAGTGTGTGCTGAAAGTAGAAGGGCTGGAGCCCAATCAGAAGTTTGTTTTTGCTGTTGCAGCCTACGATAAGCAGGGGAAACTAATGGGCAAGAGTATTGGAGCCCCCACACGGCCACTGCTGGCATCTATGCCTGTACCACTGCTTTACACATGGGCTCATCTGGCTCAGGTACCGCTGAAACCAGTCGAAAAGGCAAAAGATAAATAAAAAAATAAAAAACTAAATAAGTATATAGACTGTCTCGAGATTTACGCCAACCACAATGTGTGCAACATATGTTGACTGCAAAAATTTCCATCAATGCTGCAGTACCATAACATGAACTTCTGGGCACAGTGTCGCTTCACCATTTACATTGTGAAGAAGAATTGCGCAAAAGAAGAAGAACCAACCTAAAATAATTGGGACCGTTTCAATGAAAACGTATACTACACACCTGAGGTAGAACAAACATCTGTCACATGAAACTATCCGTAATATGTTAGGATCAAAGCAGCAGAAAACTATTTTATAATTTTTTCGAATGAACTTGGGAAAATTGTAATGAAAACTTTTGACCCCTGCCCACTCTGTGTATGGTCCTCGTATGGTCCTCATCACTACTAGGGGTTGACCGACTACATCATTTTAAAGGTCGACTTTATGTGCATACTAGTCGATGACGTCACCAAGAACCGATGCCAAGCCAAGTGGCAGCCGAGTGCCGGTGTTGTGCCAAAATCTGTGACCGCAGGTGGCGACAGTTCCAATCCCTGCCGCTTCTCTGCGGACATTTAATCCCCCTTAAACACATTTGTAATTCTTCTCCAGTCTGCATTTACTTCACCCAACGGAGTGTCATGTTTAAGGGGTGTAAATAGCTCCTTAATAGCTGCGAAGAGGTTTAGCGCTCTTCTTCTCTATCGCAGAGAAGCCGCAACAGTCACATATTTTTTCGGGTCACAGACTTGTATATTAGTCAAAGTATCTGCCTACCAGCTGCAGTTTGAGGAGAAACGCTGGATGTTGTGCTGCCTTGCCGTGCAGAGGTACTAAGACCCTTGTTTGCTGTGTTGCACCACCATCTTGGGCAAAAGTCAGGTACTGCGACTAGTTAACGTCACGTAGACAGACTTGCGAGACAACACTAAAGTTTACTAGTCTACTTTAGTGTTGTCGGAGTGGTAGCAGTAGTAGTAGTTGTTAACGACATGGCTTTGTGTTTTTTTCTTCATCTTTAGGTGGCGTTTCAAACCAAAAACTACACAACAGCAAAGAGAGCCTGTGGGGAGCTGTGGAGCCACTTCACCTCCCCCGTCTCTGAGTCTGACAGTGGGGAGGATAGATTAGCAACAACAACAGGGTGAGCAACTTAACAATTATGTTGAAAGTTTCCCAAAATGCATACACCTATTCATTTTTCTTCTTCTTCCCTTTTTGTTATTCTGTATAGACTGTTTCAGGAAACCCTTCAACGCTGCTCTCCTCAACTGTGCAAAATGTTCCTCACGTCCATCTTCATTGAGACAGAAATTAACATTCAGCAGGGTTCGCTCTTCTGGGACTCATTTAGTGCGAGAGGACCATTCATCTGGGAAAAGGTGAAGAAAGAAATATGGAAATAAAAAAAAAAAATGCTTTGATTATGGGCGGAGCTCCTGGAGCACCTAAGACACACCCAGTCTATACTATAAAATCTAAGGGGTGTGCATTGCCATTAATCTGACGATATGATACGAATCACACTTTGCATGTCACAATACGATATATCCCAATACTAAACAGTACGATATACATCGCGATATGTTGCATTATCAATAATGACAAATTTTACCTATACCAAGTGCAAAATGGTATGAAATACAAATTACTTAATTTTTTAAAATTTACGAGAACAAGTAAATTGTAACTAATTGTAATTGAAGTACAAATAATAATAAATAAATGTGGAATGTTTATGAAATGGTCAAATTACATTTTTCAAAAAAGTTTTCTGATTCTGATTATGTTAAGTTCTTAAATTCTTTAAAAAATAAAAGTAACCACATACATCTATAAAAGTGTCCAGTTTGTTTTATGAAAATAAAGTACAATCGACTTCCAAGCTAAAATGCATTGAGGAGAGAGGTATGTTAACAACGTCTTTAGGTTCACTGACACCTAGTGACCAGGCATTTACAGTACATGCAATGCATATGTCAGAGCATTAAAAAAAAAAATTTGGTTAAAAACCATGATAAAATAATTGTGCAGCGAAATATCGCTATATATCGGTAAATCAATCTTACACCCTTACTAACTACAATACCTACTGAATCCTCACTATATCTCTCTCTATTCACAATTCTCTCAGTCCAAACAACTCATCACAGATAGAAAAGTCCACAGGTGTTAGTTTTTATAGGAGGGGCGGGGCCAATAGTGACGTAAGAAGCCACCAAATTGTCACAAACCTCCATTTTCAGCCAATAGCTAAGTTTGATTATAACAGCCGGGTTTTAACCCAAAGAGGGCAGTCACTCTCACATTTTTAGAAATGTGTGTGTGTGTGTGTGTGTGTGTGTGTGCAGGAGGCCAGGCTGGCAGAATGTGAAAGAATGCTGGTAGCCATTGACTTGGCGATGTATTTGAACGATGGAAATGCTGCAGTGGAAGCCTCGGTCAGCTGCTATGGACTCCTAGCACCAATTATCTCTCATCAGATCACTTGCTCCTCCATAGTACAAGTATGTGAACCTTATTGATAAAGTCCGATGACAATGTAGTGCAGAGATGGGCAACTTTTTGCAGTTTTTTTTGTGTTTTTGACACAGTTTGTTGTTGTTTTGTGTTCTTGGAGTCATTTTTGTGTATTTCTGTTGTCTTTTTTAGTTTTTCAAGTCATGTCCTATTGGACTTTTGGAGTCATTTTTGTGTACTGGGTATTTATGTTGTCCTTCAACGCATTTTTCTGTGATTTTGTGTATTTTTGTTCTCCCATATTTTTGAAGCCATTTACTATAGGGACCGCACAAATTCAGACCAAGGGCCCCCCAACCAGCAGTTGCCCATGTCTGACCTAGAGTAACACACTGTATAAAATGCTTTTTGGTGTCTTTTTTCAATTTTCAGATACTAAAAAAGTGCTTGGTGGTGCTGGAGGAGAATTCAGGATTTCTTAAACAAAAATGGGCCGAAAAGACATCCAAGTCGTTAATTCACATGATCGCCTGCATCACCTACTACCTGTCAAAGGTGTTTATTTGCATGTTCATAATGAAGTATTTTGTTTGTACATTAATTAGACAATCCTGATATATGTTATTAACGGTTTTAAGGGCAGATATAGATTACTTTCTTTTTTAAATTCTGCTATAATTTTCCAGATATTTGTTTAATGTGTCACTTTTATTTTCCCTTCACAGACGTTGCGTATACTGGGAGAGCATCAGAAAGCTCCTTTGGTGCTGGAGGCTGGTTCCAGGCTGCTTAAGGACGTCTATGACGCCCAGGTGAAAATTATTAGAGCAAAGTTATGACCCAAGGAAGAACAGGAAGTGTATAAAATGAACTTTTACTTTGAAAATGAAAGAAAGGAGATAAATCCTACCAAAGATTGATATTTGCTCTGTTGTTTAATGTTTGTGACGTCGGTTTCCATAGTGTATGACACAAGAACCGACAGCATTTAGAGGCAAAACAAAGACAGTTCTTCATCTGACGGTACTGCATGAGAAGAACATGAGGAAAACCACCTCGGACACAGATTTCACTACATTCACAGGTGATATAATGGGAACTTTTAGCAGGTTTCCCTAATAAACTGAATTAATTTTGCACATTTCTGCAGTAATACATCAGCAGACATTGCAAATTGTCCTCATACTAATCAAAGCTAAATGGCTTTTATTCTGCAGACAATTTCATGCAATTGACCAACTTTGAGGATCCTTCACAGCTGTATGATCTGATGTCCCATTGTAGGTTAACAGACGCCTTTCAGATTGGTACATATGCCATATTTACAAAGTTTCCTTTTTTTTTTAATTCAAAATGAGCTCAGTTGTAACACATTTGTATGTTTTCTAACAGTGAAAAAGCTAAAGCGCAAACCTCATTTTGCTGAGCTGGCATCCCTACTACTACAAAGAGGGATAGAAGAGGGCTTCCCTGATCTTGTGGTGACATGGGGGGAAGTGATACTAAAGATATTTTCCTGGTATGTACTTTATAAACCCTCTCAACCACCCTAAAAATCATATAAAGCATTTATTTTTAAACTTATATACAATTTGTGTGCTTGCATTGTCTTTGAAGAAACATTTTTCTTGTGATTCTTTCTTCAGTAACTAAATTACATCCTATTGGGTCATTTTATGTCATTTCAACAATTTTTCCTTGGCACACTGTCGCATTTTTGGTTTGATTGGATGAATACTTTTTGAGATATGAACAAATTAGTGAGGGAGGTATGAGTCGATATTTGTGCATCTTTATTATTCTTCTATTTTCAGTTTCCAATATCTCAAAAAAATTACACCACAGGAAAAAAAATGGTGTAGTAATACAGCTCCACCTACTCAGAATATACAAAAAGATCTGCTATACATCCTATCTAGTGGACATGCTAGACCTTCAAAATGGGAAAAAAGTTTTGGTTTCGAAAGTATTTTCAATATTTGCGAGTGAAATACGGTCCAAAATAAAAATGAAGAAGTTGCATAAAGAAAAAATGTTTAGATCCCAAGAAAGTGTAACTTTTATACTATAAATTACATTTCCACATGCAGGTATGGGTCATTGAAAATAGTAATTAAAAGTTGGGGTTTTTTGGATTTCAAGAGACAGTCACGAAAAGAACCAATGCATACAGCATATGTGACTAATCATTAGTGATTTAAACAGTCTATGTTCATAGCTCAAAGATGATCAAATTAAAGGGAGCTGAGGTATATGCAAAGTTGTTTACTGAAGGTCCAAACATGCTTATTTCAGACCCAAATCCCAAACTTTTTTCCAAATTTGAGGGGCTGGCATTTCTACCAGATCGGATGTATAGCAGGTATTTGTGTATAATATGAAATAGTCGGTAGAGCTGTATTATTAGACCACATGTATGTGATGAAGTTCCTGAGGCTAAAAATGGACGAAAAACATGGAGGCATGAAAATCGACACATACCCCCCCCTCACTAAATTGGCCATATCTCCAAAAGTATTTATTCAATCAAATTGTGCCAATTGAATAATTAAAAAAACATATGGTAAAAAGTTCTGAACTTTTCTAAGACCGAAGTGCGTGGCCCTATTGTTGAAATGATGATATCACCCTATTATCAGGCGTCATGAGGGAAGGGGACAGTACCCTGAACGCACGGAGGGAAACAGTGGAAGCGTCCAGGTAAGTGTTTGTCATGCAATATAATAATTATGGGTGTTATTACTATAAACCTTTAAAAACTTTACAGAACAGAAACTCACCCCCACATGACTTGAGAAAACGGCTCGGAAAGAAATTGCTTCAAGGAGTGAAAACAGACAGGTAAATTATTTTGACGTGGATTTTTGTGTAAATAAACCTGTTTTCTCATGCGTTTTCTTACCGTATATTAGAGCGATGCATCTCGTGGGGAAACTACTCAACATGATGACATCTGTGGTGCAACGCCACAAGAAGAAGCTTCAATTTAGGAGAATGAGCTCTGAGGAGAATCAATGGAAATCACAGCTTAACTACAGTTTGGCTCAAGCACATCTAGCGTTACTTTATCAAAGCTTTGACAAACTGCAGGGAGGAGTCCAACAACACAGGTTCACTTTTGTCCTAGTTTGTGTTACTTTTAAAATTGCATAATTTGTCATTTATTTTTTCCTTCTCAGCTACAGCCTGTTTCACCCATTATGTTGTTCCTTGGCCTACTCTGAAGTTTTGATGCAAATAAACTCACACAGACAGAATTATTCCAAACCTGAGCTTTACTTTGAAAGCAACAATTCCCTCTCTGCTGATCGCGATGAATCTCTGATGACGACACAGACAGATTTAGAGAAAAATGATGGTGAGCCAAAACATTTACAGTAAAAAAAAAAAAATCACCTGGTTCGTCTTCTAAACGTATCTGACTCTTATCTCCAGCCAATCGCTTGGATGACAATGTGACAAAGGAAAACGCTGTGGTCGAAGAGGACCAATCTAAAGCTGCAGAGCTGAGTCATGGTCTACTGTTGGATTATTTGACCAAAGTTGCTTTGCATCTTCGTAGAGCCGCGGTATGGGACGAACACATGTAATATACAACAAATAATCAACAAATGGGTCAATGACGTTTAAGGATTTTCAGTGCATGATATTTCATAAAATTGGCATTGTCGGGCAAGGTTTGCATGAATATTATGAGGTAAATAAAAATAGAAATACATCAAAAATCTGATACAGTACTATAATATAATTAAAATAGAGCAGAAAATAAATTTGGATAGATTTAGAGTAACTATTTATTTTATTTTTTTTCTAAACAGCCATCATAGCCATACAGTCGCACTTACATGATATTTTGACACTATGAATAACAGAATAAATAGCAGAAGATTCATTCCATGTCATTTCAACAATATTTGGGTCCAAAATAAAAATGAAGTTGCATAAAGTAAAACATTTTTGTATCCCAAGAAAGAGTAACTTTTATACGATAAATGAAAAGAGAGATTAAGCTTGTTCTTACATTCCCACATGCAACTATGGGCCAATGACAATAGTAAAGAAAGTATTTTTTTCAGATTTCAAGAGACTGTCACCCAAGAAACAATGTATATATGTGACTAATCATTAGTGATGTGAACAGTCTATGTTCATAGCTCAAAGCTGGTAAAAAATTACAGGGAGCTGAGGTTGGCATGTCCACCAGATAGGATGTATAGCAGATATTTTTGTATATTCTGAGAGAGTAGGTGGAGCTGTATTATTATACCAACTTTCAGTTTCCTATGTGATGTAGTTCCTGAGATATTGGAAGCTGAAATGAAATAAAAATAAGGCAAACTGACACATAACCCCCTCACTAAATTGTCAATATCTCAAAAAGTATTAATTCTATCAAACTAAAAATGTACAGTGTTCGTATTGAATAATCATGGAAAAATTGGTAAATATGTTGTGTTTGCAGGTGTTTGCTCATCGTGGAGGTGATTGGACCACTCTGCAGTTTGTTTGTCAGAATGTGTGGGACCAAAGCTCAAGAATCTCAGTTCTTCTACGGGAACTTTCTGAGTTTCAAAATAAAGCTCCCTTTACTGTAGAGCAGCTGCAGAATATTTTCACTCCACTTTTTGTCCTAGCCACCGACCTGATTATGGACATGCTGGAAAACCTCGGGGTGAGTCGAGTAACATTGCATTGTAACATACATGTACTGATATGGAGTGTTGATTGTAAAGTTGCATGTGCTAAAATAAACAGCAACGAGAAAGGTAAAAATCACAAAGTTCACAAATATTGCTGTAAATCTGGTCAAAAGTAACATTAAAAATTCACATCCTGTATGTTGTTTAAATGTGGTTTGTTGCTAAATGTTGTGAAAAAATGCTGTTTATTTTAGCATGCGCAACTTCCCAATCGGCACCCCATAAACCAATAGCTCTGATCTATATCCTTTATGGCTTTCGTTCATACTTTATTCCCACTAGTTGTGGAGTTTGTATGATAAAGACACGACTGACATGGAGTTAGAATGCAGTCTCCACTTCTCTGCGCCACTGGATGACAGATCTCAGGTGGATTTGCGCTGGATTCGAACCTTCCTGCTGCACACTTTGGAACGGCTTCATGAGAACGGAAAGTGGGAAACACTGGTTCACTTTGCTTTGTTATTCAACTCATACACAAGGTAAGTTAGATTGACTCATTGATTGATGTATTGATAACAATAAATCTAGTCCTCAACTTTAGATTTGTTTTTTGTTGCTGTCGTTTATTCCAGGGAGCGCTATGCCGTAACGGTAACTCCTCTACTGGTTAATGCACAAAAGAAGTTACTTGAAAGAATCAGCTGTTTTGGAGGACCTACAGCACCACAACCTCACCACATCAAGACATGGAAGGCCACAGGCAAAGAGGTAGAAGAAATGATCTATCAAACTTATTCAGGTTTTCTGTTTCTGCTCTAACTGTAGCTTTACTTCTACATGTTCAGGTAACTTGCAGGACTTATGCCGGATGCCAGTTGCTCTGTGATTGGAAACCTGAAACCGTTGACAGAAAAGATGTTGCTTCTGAGGAAGTCCTTGATCTTAAAGGTTAGAACAACATAGACAGACAATATTGGCGGGAAATGGAGAAAAGGGTTGGTGAACTATCTGAGAGAAGCATCATTAATATTATAAATTTGATCTAAATAATTTTCAATGTTGTTTTTTTGTAACTGTCAAAGGTTCAGAGATACAGCTGGCCATGTCCCGTGTCTGCGTTCCCCTGGATGTAGAAAACACATTGAGATGCTATCACCAAGCTCTTGAGAAAAAGCCACAAAGTCTGCAGGTCTTTCAGCAAAATCGCTTTTTACTGCGGCAACTTTTGGCAAACGTGCAACCCTGTGAGTTCAGCACTGCTCGATAAGAACATCAGCCATAGGCTAGTTACTTTTAGCATGATTTAGTCCTAGTTTCAGTCATACAAAGAGTTTTTGGGGCAGGCAGGGAGAGCATTGCCCCCTTAAAACTCAGTTTTCCCAAAGTCATCCGAAAAATTATAATTCTTAACATATTTTTCATATATATATATAATTTTATATTCTAACATATTATTGTTAGTTTGATGTCACAGATGTCAGTTCTACCTCAGGTGTGTAGTATAAGTTTTCAGTGAAATGGTCCCAAACTTTTGAGACTTTAGGTTGGTTCTTTTTCTGTTGTGCAATTCTTCTTCACAATGTAAATAGTGAAACGACACTGCACCCAGCAGTTCATGTTATTGTACTGCAGCAAAAATGAAGCAGAAAGTGGACGCCGGCCTGATTTTATCATTAATTTACAACATTAAATGACGCATTGATGTTAACTTTTGTAGTCAACATTATAAATAATGATACTAATCATTTTTGCATTGTATAGACATTGTGGTTAGTGCGAATCTCGAAACGGTCTATATATTTAATTCTTTCTTTCCTTTCTTTGGCCCCCCCGGCAAGAATCTCAAACTCCGCCTATGATCCTATTTTCAGTCCTATAATGTATTTTCCTTTTGTAAAACTGATTTAAAAACCTCATACAGTTTGTGCTTTTTGTGTTTGTCTTGACGTTCTTTAACAGGGTTTTCACAGAAGAATCAGAGCAGAGGTCCGAGTCCTTCAGAAAGCTGTTCAGATGAAATTCCGATGGTCAGATGTACGCCAAGTATCCAACAGTGCAAAAGGACAGAAGAAGACTTCAGTCCTGTGAATGATAAATGTGGCCTTCCTATTGGTTCTGACCAACTGCAGACTATAACTGCTGCTTACTTAACCTCTATTAGTGAGTACGGCCAGCGTCTAATAAGAGCCCAGAGGATTTTATGTCTCTTTTGATATATATAAATATATATATTATTTATTTTATTTTTTAAAAATGCTTTACAGAGTATTTCAAGGCTAATGGTCCTGAATCTCTCAGAGTTCTGGGGCTTCATGAAATGGGAGACCTCAATTTCTACAATGGAAAGTTACAGTAAGAAACAGTTCGCTGAAGAAAAAGAAAAAATGTATTCAGGTCATTCCATGTCATTTCACAAATGCCCCACGCTCTTCGGTGTCAAAAAATTCTCAAATTTTTACCAATTGTTCCATGATTATTCAATAAGCACAACATTTCTAGGGTGATTGTATTCATACTTTTTGAGATATGACCAATTTAGTGGCGTGTGTTCATGTTTCCATGTTTTTCTTCCATTTTCTGCTTTCAATATCTCAGTAACTACATCACATAGAAAACTGACATTTGGTATTGTAATACAGTTCCACCTACTCTCTTAGAATATACAAAAACATCTGCTATACATCCTATTGGTGGACATGCCAGCCCCATTTGGAAAAAAGTTTGTTAGGGTTTAGGGCTCGATCAATTTTGAGGGGTTAACATGTCCACCCAATAGGATGTATAGCAGATATTTTCTTATATATTCTGAGAGGGTAGGTGGAGCTGTATTAGTACACCAAATTTCAGTTTCCTATGTGGTGTAATTTTTTTGATATTGGAAGTTGAAAATGGACGGGAAACAAGAATGCACGAAAATCGACACATACCCCCCTCACTAAATTGTAAAAGATTTACAGTGTGCCAATTGCATTTTTAAGGAACTTGTGGTAAAAATGTTTGAATTTCCTGAGACGGAAGTGCATGGAATGTCCTGAAAATTTGTTGAAATGACATGGAATGATCATTAGAAAGAATAAATGTCTAGTTTCAAGCCTGAAAGTTAATTTTATTCTAGTTTTTCTCATTTTCCCATCACATCAAAATAAGAGAGAATCTGTCTGTGTTTTGTTCTCAGAGTGGCACACTCATGTTGGAGCAAAGCTGTAGATTGTGCTTTACAGAGCTCTAGTGTTGTGGAGAAATGGGATGGCATTCCCAACGGAAGCGAGTCCATGGAGCAGACAGTAAAACGTGCTGGCATCTGGGGATGTTTACAAGCTGCCGTTCTCACTGCCAAGTTAGCCCAGTAGGTTCTGCTTTTTTATGTGAACAGATATACTGTAAATGTTTTCATGAGAAATGTCTTCTTCAGGTATAGCATGAGGTCTGATATCAGTCAGCGCAGCAGGTGCTGTCTACTCTCTGCACACCTGTTTAAGGTATTTGCTACGACGGCGTATTAGGGCAACATTTAAATAAAACAAATCTGGGCACTACAAGATTAAAGTCAATATTTTGAGAGCTATACCATTAAAAGTTTTTAAAGATACGGCTTTATTCTCATAAAATGATGACTATTCTCAAAATATTATAACTTTAAACAAGAAATATTACAAGTAACCTAATAAAATTACATCTTTAATCTTTTTATTTTAATGTGGCCCTAATATGCCATTGTAATTTTCCCTCAGAGATCATGATGATTTGAATTGAAGGAAATGTTTGCAAGTGTGATATTTATAATTTTTCTTTAAACTGGCAGTGCGTGCTGAGTTGCTCAATGGCTCATCCTAAATCGGACCTACAGTACGCTTCATACAACGTGGGAGAGGAAGTGTTTCCCGGCGTTGACCTTTTCTCTGAACCGCTCCGATTGGATGTCGGTTCCACTGCGACGAGCCTAAACTTCATTTGCAACTGGCTTTTTATCACTGGCTACCACACCACAGTACATAAAATAACTGTTCATTTGTTACTTTGTCAGAAAATTAACCAGATCAAGTTATAAGTTGTGTTGGTCCTTTCAGGTTCTACCCATGGTTGCATTTTACCTGTACGTTGTGGGGACTGTGTGTCGGAGTGTAGAACACACTGTTGATGGTAAAATACTGAAGGTCAGAATTTGTTACTTTAGTCTCCAATGATAGTGTTTCATAAGCTACTGTTGTGAAACTGAATTGTTGTTTTGCACAGATCCGCGTTCTCACTCAACTTCATCTTTTTACTGATGCTGTGAGGGAGGCAGTGGAGCTCACAGTAGGATATGGAGTCATATTACCTCATGGTTACTACATCTCTGGAGCTGTAGTAAGAAAACACACACAAACACACCTACAGTATGTCCATCCTTTGTTTATATGTCCACAATGACACGTTGTGCTCAATGTGCAGCCAGTGTCGAAGTTCTACAGCGACAAATGTCTCCTGGATAATGTGAAGGTACTGATATTATACAATTTGTTTAGTTTTTTTAAAAAATGCAGCCCTCAGTCAAATTTTGTGTGGCCCCCTATGCCCGAAATGACTCCAAAAAACAAATAAAAGCAGTGAAATACACAAAAGGGCAATAATAATACACAAAAATAACTGAAAAATATCCAAAATGACAACTAAAATAGGAAAGGAAACCACACAAACCCTTTCTTCTTTCCTGTATTAAAGTTCAGATTGGTCAAGATTATACACACACAAAAATACACAAAATGACTCATAACACACAGAAATATACCAATACATAATATAAAAATATACAAAATGTCAACGAAAACAGACAAATCGGGAGAAAAATAAACAAAATGACTGCAGAAACACACACTATTACTGCAAAATAAATAAAATAACAAATTTACACAAAATGAGAGAAACAATATACACAATGACAACAAAATATACAAAGTTACAACAAAGATACCCAAAATTAGAGAAACAAAAACAAAATGAGAGAAAAATATACACAATGACAAGAAAATATACAAATAAGGAAACCACACAAACCCTTTGTTCATTCTTGTATTAATGCTCAGATTGATCACTATTATTATACACACACAAAAATAAACAAAACAACCCATAACACACAGAACAACAAGAAAAACAACAAAATGACAAAAGATACAGATTAGATTATACAAAACAACACAAAAAACACAATGACTCGAAAACCACATAAGGCCATACACAATGTTACTCCAAAACACACAAAATAACAACAAAAATACAAAAAATGAGAGAAAAATAAACCAAATTGCTCCAAAAATATACAAAGTGAGAAGAAAAAAAATGAGTGTGCTAATCTCAGTCCTGTTCAAACTGAATGAATTCTGCTTGTCGTTATAGGCTCTTCAGGAACTGGTGGATTGTGACTTTACCCCAGAGGTGTGCACGCTGTATGGACCCACACTGTGTGTCAGAGCTAAGCTAGCTCAGGCTCAGCTACTACTGGCTATTGCTAACACCACATGTTGCTGCTGCTCCGTGCCTGGTTTGTAACTCAGTTCTTTTTCTTAATTGTGCTGGGATGTTAGAGGCAGATGTGTAACAACAAGCCGATGTGTAACAACGAGCGAAAATGTAACAACGACCCAAAATGTAACAACTCGAAATGTAAACAACGAGCCAATGTGTAACAACGAGCCAAAATGTAACAAGCCAAGATGTAACAACGAGCCGATTTGTAACAACGACCCAAATTGTATCAACCCAAAATGTAACAACAACCCAATATGACGAGTCCCTAATTGGAACAAGACCCTAATTGTTATATATATATATATATATATATATATATATATATATATATATTTAAACATTAATCACCATGTGCGTTGTCGGCATTAAACACTGATAATCTGATACATTAAATTTGGGCTTTCAAAATCTTGACAGAAGAGGTTGGTTGTAAATCTTATTGTTTCATTTATTTTTATTACAAGTTAGACGTGATGATAAGGACACCAAAATATTCAGTCCCTTTTATACAAACGTCGGTATTTCTTTTCAGATTCAGCTGAAGGAGAATCTGTCGGCAAACGTTGTTTGGAAACATCAAAAATCACAGAACCGGGTTCACAGAACATCGGGTTCAACTCAGAGAAAGAGGAGCCAACAATTCTCACTCATAGTAGTGAGAAGGAAAAACAATCAACCCAATGTGTTAAGGTAACCTTCTAGTAATAGTAACAACAAAATGGATTTCACAGTAAAGATGTAAGTATTGCCCCTTAATGTTTTAGCCTCTCATTAAGTTGTTTAGGACCAAACTGATATAAGGAAAGCTATTATATGCTTTTATTTTGAAGGGCATTTCTTTCTGCAGCACACTGCTTTGTACTGAAACTTCTAAGAATAGGTCATAATGTGTTTAAGAAAAGATTAGAATTAAATTATTTTTGTTTTCTTTTTGTTCAAACAAGGAATTCAAATACAAATGTACTTGTGACTAAATCACTAATTACAAAACACTCCTGAAAAGACTTTTCTTTGTTTTGCTTTTTTTGTTAGTTTAGCAGCTCAAATATTTTTTTCAGAGGAAAAGGGATAATTATTAATTCCTTCCATTATCACCTTCTTCACTTTGTGCTTTAATCCTTAATCACTTCATGAGTCTCAAGCACACGTTTTTCATTAAAAATGTTAAGAATGATTAGTTTGTGATGGTGAGACGCTCAGTTAGACTAGTTATGTACGATTGTCTTTTCTTTCGTTTTAGTCTCTTTTGTTAGAAGGTTCTTCCTCCTTGTTGGAATTCATTTCCCAGCAGCTTCAATCTGACGTCTGTGGTGAAATGGAAAAGCTTGAACTAACGATTGAATCTCATCTTCTGAAAAGCAGACTTTACCTGCAGCATGGAAAACCTGCTCAGAGGTAATAATGACTTAATGCATGTTTAGTTACACTGTGCACTCACTTTTTTATTAAACATACTGTCCATACATTTAAGATTTTATTTTTTTTATTTTATTTATTTTTTTCCTAGATGAGTTTGTGTCCATTTAGTATTTAAGTAAGTTACATTAGTTTAGATTTCTTTTGGATATATAAGTGCATGTTGTACAACTGTTTTCTTCCTTTTTTGTAAATTATTATTTATTTCATTCATTTTTTGTTATTATATACAGCATATATATAAATAATGAATAATACATTGAGATAATATAATTTTTTTTCTGGCTAGAAATAATAAAAGGTATTATATAATATAATAAATATATATATAACATAGATGGATGGACAGACAGACAGGAAATAAGAAATACATAACTAAACAATAAATAAACTATATTACAATATTTATAAATATGATTATTTAATTGTATTTTAGATTTATAAATAATAATATATATATACATAATGAATAATCAATAAATATAATCAATATATTTTTATAGATAGAAATAGTATATTATTTTATATAGATAGATGAACAGAAAGGAATAAATACATACATAAATAAATAAATCATAAATCAAGAATTTATTATAGTTATTAACATTATTATTATTTTTTTTTTTTTTTTAACTCTTTACTGTTTTGTTTCAGCATTGAGGAGACAAAGTCCTCCTTATTTCTACTGCAAACGTCCCCATTGATTTTAGGAAGATCACCAAAATCCCAAAATCCTTCAAAAGACACAACTCATGCAATGACGGTAAGTTTGTAATAAAATAGTTTATTATTCTTAATATAGTTTGTTTATTGTGTTTGTATTTGTGTGTTTAAAGGACACCAAAGAGTGCGGAGGGTTAAATAAAATACAGACAGACTGTCCCAGAGAAGTTTGTGCAGGTGAGAGAGTTGGACTTTCTCTGTGGCTGCGATGTCGTTTAGCTTTGAGTCACAGCCTCAACGCTTCCATCGCCTCTGATTCTGATCCATCACCAGGTACAGTATGTTACTGTGACAACTGTTAATATTTCTTTATTTGCATTGCCTCAATCCTTCATCCTTTCACCTTAGCAACCATCTTTAATCCACTTCAGCATCTAATCCGAGAGTCACATTAGTAACATCTATGTCAGCATTTAGAATAATGACCAATCTGAGCATTAACATAGGAAACAACAAAGGTTTTTGTGTTATTTCACTTATTTTTGTGTATTTTTGTAATCATCTTGTGTGTTCTGGAGTCATTTTACGTATTTCTGTTGCCATTTTGTGTCTTTTTGGTGTTGTATCGTGTGTTTATCCTTTTTTGTAGTCATTTTGTTTTTTATTTTTTAGGGTATTTGTTAGTATTTTTTGTTGTTTCATGTGTATCTGAGTTCGTTTGTCTCTTTTTGTGTTTTTTGGAGTTGTTTTTGTGTATTTTTTTTTTTTTGTATATTTTTTCTCGTTTTATCATTTTATGTGTTTCTGGAGTTATTTTTTGCATTTATTTTGAAGCCCGCACAAAAATAAACCGAGGGCCGCACGTGGGCCCCGAGCCGCCAGTTCACAGCCAAACTACATGATATACATATGTGAGGTCGCTTTTGTAACCCATTATGAAAATTATTTTAACTTTTTTTTTTTTAATTAAATAAAAAAAAAAAAAAAAAATTAAAAATTGATTAAACAAGTGTAAACATATTCATACAATAAACAAACCAATGCTTCTAATATCTATTATCATGTATTTGTTTCTGTCCTTTGACCCTAAAACAAATGAGGTAAATAAAATTATTACAACTGTTATAACTGACGTGCTAATCACAACTTTTCTGTGTGTTATTTGTGCTTTTAACGCAGAAAAGCTGATGGTTGAAGCTGCTCAGACCGCACAGCGCGGCATCAATGAGTGTAAAACGTGGGGAGACCCAGATACTCAAGCCCAGTTCATGTTGAAAAGTGCTGAGCTGGAATCAAAGAGAGGAAGAAGTCAAGATTGTTTGGAAAGCCTACAGGTATGGACATGAGTCAGCAAAATGATGACTTAACGTCTTAAAGATGTAAATCCTTGTTTTAATCAGAAATGAAATGGGTTCAAAGTGACCAAAAATAGTTGAAAAGGTGGTGAAATGGGATTTTAAAAACCACAGAATTTGGTTATAAGTTGCAAAATAGAGTGGCCAAAAACATTCTGAAAAAATGGTTAAAAGGGTTCAAAGTGTCAATATTTGAAGAATTAGTTTTTGCTGGTGAATAATGGGCATGATAAATGGTGAATGTGCTTAAATTGGGAATAATAAGCGTAAAATATGGTGAAAAGAGGTTAAAAGTGACAATAATGTGTCAACATATGTGATATTAGGTGGAAAAAGTGGTGGAAAGAGTTTTTAAGTGACAGAAATGCATTGAAATTTGATGAGAAGTGACAGAAATGGGAGTAATGTAGCAAAAACACATTAAAAGGAGCAAAAATATGACAAGAAAAAGTGATGAAAATAGGTTTAAATATGGCAAGTTTGGTGTCGTTGCAGAAAAAGGGTAAAAATGAGTAAAAACTAGTTCAAACAAAAATAAGCTGAAAGTTCAGGATAAAGTGATGAGTATTGTTTGTTCTAATCCCAGGAGGTGGTGAGGCTTCTATCAGGACGTCCGTTCTCTCCTCCAGACTCTGTTATTACTCTGGCTAAAGCTACGCTACTGATCAGTGACCTGAGAACAGAACGCAGCCCCACGTTACTGCAGCTCACACACACACTCCTCAAGAAACAGGTAAACAATACAACACACACACACACACGTGCATGAACAGTGTTTGATCTGATTCTCTTTCAGCTGTCGGCCTTTGGACAGAGTGTTGATGAAAATACGTCCATCACTCCTACCAAACCAAACTTTTATCTTCCTCACTTTGAACTCCTACTACAGACGAGCAGAAGAATCGGTAAATCAAAAATTTTTTTGAGTAATTTGAACTAGTTTTTACTCATTTTTACCCTTTTTCTGCAACTACACAAAACTTGCCAAATTTTAACCTATTTTCATCACTTTTTCTTGCCATATTTTTGCTCCTTTTAATGCATTTTTGCTACATTACTCCCATTACTCCCATTTCTGCCACACCATCATTTTTTCCCACTTTCAAGGCAATTCTTGCACCTGTAAACCCTTTCCACCACCTTTACCACCTAATGTTGCACACATTGACCCAATATTGTCACTTAACCTCCTTTCACCAAATGTTATGCCTATTTTAACCACATTCACTAATTGTCACGCCCATTATTTGCCATTTTAAACTAATTGTTCCTGCTTTTTAAATTACATGAACCTCCCTCCCCCAATGTCTGCCACTTTGAACCCTTTTTACTACTTTTTCTGTCCATTTTATACCACTAATTTGCACCTTTTAACCAACTTCTGTGGTTTTTAAAATCCCATTTTATTTCTGATTAAGCAATGATTTACATAAGTTGACTATATATTATGGCGCAAATGATAAACTTCCTGGATAACAGTGGATATTCCTAGATTCATTTTATACAGTAGATTTATTTTGGAAATTCTTTTTTCTTATCTTTTTCACATTCAATTAAGACGACTTGCTTTTTTAATAATTGATTTGTCTGATTAAAATATAAGTTAACCTGTTTGTATGCACAGATTTATTTAGCTCTATTTTAACCACTGATTTATTTTTTCCTGTAGATTCCATTCAGACTGATCCAAACGGAACATCCACAAACGTTCAACCTGCATCTGCAGATGAATAAAAGGTTTTTTTCTGTTGTCAGCAGTGTTTAGTGTACTTGCATAACATTTTGGAATGCACTCTGCTTATTTTACATCTCTAATATTAACATGTTAAAAGTATCAATAAAAGGATTTTGAAGGAAGGCCTCAGGGGAAATTGTTTCAAAGTGATCTATTTATTTATCTTATGTACCGATTGTGGATTACTAACAAAGCAGAATACTGAAGAATATAAACATGAACTTTCAGGGAAGAAACTTAAGCCTAACACTACATTTACTGTATTGTGCTTTTTACATACAATTCGTTTTTAACAGAATGACAGAAAACGCAATTAAAATCGACAAAAACAAAAAGGCACAAAGTGACCATAAAATACACAAAAGGACAACAAAAATACTCAAGAAAATATTTAATGCAAAGAGGCTTTGTATAAGGATGAAATAATGTACAGAAGACAAATTATTTACTTTTTTGTGCAGAGTTTATTGTGTGCAAACAACTCAAAAAACACAGAATGACAAAAAAGCAATACAATATACAAGATGAAAATAAAAGTACATAAAATGGCTCATAACACAAAAATACAGAAAATGAATAAAAGAAATTATGCACAAGATTATTTAAAAATGAAAAGAAACCTGTTAATGCTCAGATTGGTCATTTTTCTAAATGCTGACATGAATGTTGAACACGTGACCTTCAGAATAAAAGCTAAACAAACGTGAGCTTCATCAGAGATGGCGTGTAGCGGATCTCGTTGTAACCCTCTTCCTCCTCTTCCTCCTCCTTCCCCCCCTCCCTCCATCGGCCGTCCTGTCCCGTGTGATGGAGCCACATGATGAGAACCAGTAAAACCAGCAGCACCAGCGTCATGGTTAATGTGAGCAGCACAGCCTGCAGCACACCTGAGGGAGCATCAGGAGCTGCGGGACAGACAATAGGGGTCATGATGGGACAGTGTGAGGGGGGGATACTGGTGAACACTGGGGTCACTCACTGGTGTAGACGGACAGGTTGACGTAGCAGTTTTCTGTTCCCAGCTCGTTGGAGGCAGAGCAACGATACAAGCCTGAAGTCTGAGAGGAAACGTTGGAGATGTGGGTGGAGCCAAAACCACCTGAGACACAAGACGACACGTTCACCTCAAGTCAAGGCCAGAGTCTCCAGAAGAAGAAACATTGAAGAGATCCACGACTGTTTTTACAAATGTAGCCTGAAATCTTTGAACACATTATTTTGAACCATATTTATTTGATTCACTTAAAATGGGACTACTTTACAGTTTCAAAACCTGTGTTCCACCATCTTGGAATCACGTGACTGATGACATCACACGGCCCCATTGACTGTAAACATCCCATTGTTTTCTAATGAGTGAAGCGTTCATCCTGATTTTAAAATCATTTAGCAGTTTTTTCACTCAAAATGACAACTTTGTGCTGCTTTTGGTTTTTCTATATCAGGGGTGTCAAACTCATTTCAGTTTGTTGTGCCCTAGTTTAGTTTGCATTTGAGAAGTATACATAAAATACTAAATATGTTAAAAAACTGACAATATTCAAACAATACGTGATAGATATCAGTATCTATAACAGGAGCTTTGCTTTAAATTTCCTAGATTTTGTGACCAATTTCTATTTAATTAAGGGAATTATTATGTAATAATTTTAGAAAAATTGAAGGATTTTGTAAGAATTCCTCAAAGTTTTTTCCATAGTTTAACATTAAAACTGACTGAAATCATGCAATAAAAGCACCAGAAAAACTGATCCCTACAAATATTGTTGATTTTTCATTTACACAATGATTCATGTTTTCACTGTAATTTTTAATTTCTCCTGGGGGCCGAATTGGATGCTCCACAGTGTCGGATTTAGCCCCCGGGCCATTAGTTTGACACGTGGTCTAAATAATCAGGAAAAGTTCAAATGTCGATGTAACGCTCCGGTTTATCAAAAGAGGATAAAAACAGTTGTGACCCAAAAAATAATCTATGACCACAGGGGATGACAGTTCCAACTCTGCGGTTTGGTAGTAGACAACGAAGCAGAGAAGAAGAGCTCAGTGTGTTGACACGCTCTGATGGCTGAAGTTAGTGAGTAAATCAGGGACAATTTTCATCCTTTTTGCTAAACAAAAATAGTTTACATCTTGAACTTTTTCTGATTATTTAGATCAACCAAAAGCAGCACAAAAACAGCTAATTGATATAAAAAACAGGCTGAATGCTTCACTCCAATAGAAAACAATATGATGTTGTACCTGTTGTATTAATTTCTCCACAGCACTTTGTGATTTTATCTGCAAAAAGTGCTTTATAAATAAAATCATTACTTATTTAAAACAATGGGATGTTTACAGGCAGTGGGACCGTGTGACATCATCAATCACGGGATTTCAAAATGGCGGAATACAGGTTTTAAAACTGTTAAGTTGTCCCATTTTTAAAAGTTAATGAAAAGAGTATGTTTTATTAGGCCACATATGTACAAACAGTGCAGGATCCCTTTCATTCAATCCAATCAATATTTATGTACTCGAGAGGGGAATTGAAGAGGGACTAGTTGGAATCTGATAGGGTGTCTTTAGGGTGGCACTGACCCTCCATGTTGACGGGGAGTGAGACCTCCTCTGGGTCCATCTTGGCCCAGTGGATCTCTGGAGGTGGAGAACCTTCGGACACGGAGCAGGAGAGGAGAACGTTTCCCCCCACAGCAATGTCTCCGTCCCACTGACACACGGGTAGCGATGGAGGAGCTGCACCACAAGCAAAGAGCGTTTGGAGAGATAGAACAACTTTTACTACAGCGGGGGCCACAGAACAGTTAAGGTCTGATTTGAGGGTCACATTATGACCAAGCTGAGCATTAAAGGTTTCTGATGATGCCATTTTGTGAATTTCTGTGGGTTTTTTTGTCATTTCTTGTTTTTCTTTCACTTATTACTACTTTATTGTCCTTTTCTTGCATTTTCCTGTCATTCAATTTGTTTTGTAATTATTTTGTGTATTTTATGTTGATTTGTTGAGATTTTGTGCATTTTTGTTGTAATTTTGTTAATTTCTCTTATTTTGTGTATTTTTGTCGTCGTTTGGCGTGTTTTTCTTTTCCTTCCATGTATTATTATTATTGTCCTTTTGAGTATTCTCCAGTAATTCAGTTTGTTTTGAAGTTATTTGGTGTCATTCCTGTTTTGTGTGTTTTTGCTGTCGTTTGTTGAGTTTTTGGTTGTAATTTTGTATATCCTTCTCTTATTTTGTGATTTTAAGTTATCATTATGTATATTTGTCAGTTAGGTAAATATAGTCTTGTGCGTTTTGAGTAATTTGTGTATTTTCCAGTAGTTTAAAATCCCACCTTAGGGCGTGTGTGTATGAAGACACTCTGCTGTGTGCGCACAGCTCACTAACATGTCTGGGTCCAAGGCCTCTTACCCAGAATGCTAAGCTGCAGCTCTCCGATGGCGGGGTCTGGGGTGTCTGGAGGGTTGTTGACCATGCAGCAATACGTCCCCGCGTCTGACACACGTGTGTCGTTCAGGCGGATGTCAGCTCTCGTTGGTAGACCTGCAGACATGCTGCATGAAGCCACTGCAGAGAGGAGCAGCAGGTGTGTGTGTGTGTGTGTGTGTTACCTGTGAACCCAACTCTGCCTATGAGGGAGGGGTCTTCAATCACCTGTCCATGGTCATACGCGATCACCTTCAACACAGAGTTTAATCAGCACTGGTTACCAGAGGTCTTACATACAGTAAACAATGTAGAAAATGAAAAACAAAAAAAAACTAAAAAATCTTGCACAATTGGAACTTTATTTATTTTCCACAAAGACATCTGTATGAAATAAAAGGTTTGTCAAAATGCAAATAAAATAAGTGCAATAAATTCAATTCATAATAAAGGCATTCTCAGGCTTTAAGTATAGAAACATTTATGAACTCAAACTGAGGAAATACCCAGCTTTCAATGCTGTTTTGGTGCCATGCATTACGTTTAATCTGATTGGTCGGCTACGATGTGATGCATTTCATTGCTGTCTGGTCATTTCATTTTTTATAGTTTCACAATGTGTGTTGATCATTTTAAAAAAAACAAACAAACAAAAAAACAATAATTTACTCAGTAATAATTGGGTGTAGAAATGTAACAAATGACTTATTTTAAAATGTACTTAAGTACAAGTAAAATTACTGATTTATAAATATATACAAGTATCCATAAAAGCAACTTGAGTAATTGTAATCCATTACTTTCACCTCTGCTGATTGGATGATAATCAACACACACACACAGTAGATACAAAGGGTAACAAAAGAAGAAGAATAGGAGAAAAGCCATTTTTGGTTTTATCTATGCTATACAACAATGCTGCTGCGTTACAGACCTGTTTTGGGTTTTGTGGGTGGGATAAAGGGACCAGGGTCCAGATCACGTTGAGTCTGGTGAGGCTTCCTGACGTGAGGAAGGAACAGGCCAAGGTCACAGAGTCTCCCTGAACGACCTGTAAACTGGACTGTTTCACAGACACGCTGAGGGCATCTGGAAGGACAGAAAACGTAGAGAAACTCACAGAAACATTAGACTGTTCAGTGTAACTGTCACCTCTAATTGCATTAGAGATGTCATGAAGCCACGCCCACCCCTCAGTTTTTCACAGGTCAACTGTGTGTGTGTGTGTGTGTGTGTGTGTGTACATTCATGGGTAATAGGACATGACAGATCAGACGCTGAGTCAAAGTAAAATAAAATATGTTGCCCTGTTTTTCTGTTTTTATAGTAAATGTTTCAGTTTGTTCTGAATAGATGAGAAAAAAAAAAATTGCCCCGTTTTTCTCCGAAATGGTTTTTTTTATTTTTCTGAGTTGATGATATTTTTCCGTTTTTTTCTGAATTAGAGATAAAAATAAGTAAATAAAAAAAATTGCCCTGTTTCGATAGGAAATGTTTTTCAGTTTTTCTGAATAGATGAGATAAAATATATATAGATTTTTTTTTTTTTTAAAAAAAAGTCCCGTTTTTTTCCGAAATGTTTTTTGGTTTTTCAGAGTTGATGAGTTAAAAATAAGTCAATTTAAAAAATTGCCCTGTTTTTTCTGAAATAAGATAAGATAATGGTTTTTTTTTTTTTTTTTTTTTTTTTTTTTTTTAAAACGTCCTGTTTGTCTTTTTTTTTTTATTGGAAATATTTGTTTTTTCTGAATTAGAGATAAAAGTAAAATTGCCCTGTTTTTCAGTTATTCTGAAATGAGATAAAATTAAGTAATTTTCTTTATTTCCTACAAAAACCACTCATCGACTCAGAAAAAAACTAAGCAAGTATTTCCTATACATACAGAACAACAGCATACATTTTTTAAAAATTACTTATCTCATCAACTCAAAAAAAAAAAAAAAAATCAAGTTTTTTCCCCTTCAGTGAATGCAATAAACTCCTGTACAAATCTTTTCCAACGAGAACAACAGCCTCTTCAACCAAATGTGAGCACCTATTTATCAAAATCTACTCACCTTTAGAAAAGTTTCAGAGAATCAATCATTCACACTGATCATGAAGAGTTTATTAAGTTTAAAGTCTGTTAGAAAACCCATCAGCTCATAGATCTGCACCTGTTTAATCACAATAATTTAATAACTGATGTTCTTAATCTTTGAGTCTCAGATGAATCCACTCACTGTTTTTCTGAACCACGACACAGACGCATAAAGTCCACATCATCCATTCTGCAGTAGATCCCATCTCTGACAGAGAGAATCACACACTCTGCTGTGCACAAACAACCAGCCATGCATGAATAATGGCCTCAGCAATGCAACCATTTATTCTCACAGTCCTTGGTGTTTTTCTCACCGTCCTCCTGGTTTAAAGTGACTGCAGCATCTCCTGCAGCCATGACCTTCTAGTCTAATTACTTACCGTAGCATTAAGAGATGCAGCTGTTTCACAGGGAACAATAACACAACCAATGCTGCTGTTTGATCACTACAAGTGTTTCAAATGTTCCATTAACTCACAACTTTAAACACCAACAAACATCCTCTATCACTGAGCTAATGAGCACGTGGAAATAACACCTGTAGCTTCACTGAGTGGCTAAACCAATCACCTGTGGGAAAGACTATATAAGGAAGAAATTGCTTGAAGAAAAAAATCCAGTTTTTCTGAAATTTTTTATTTATTTTTGGTTTTTTTTTACTAATTTTGACTGTTTTAGGACAATTTTTTTCTTCTGTTTTTTAAAGCAATTTTGTCCCTGTTTTTCTGACAATTTTGTTCAGTTTTTCAGATTTATTTTTTTTTGTTTATGGAAATTTTTTTTTCAGTCTTCTGAGTAATTTTTTAATTTAGTCATTTATTCTGTTTTTCATGCTAATTTTTTACTTCTGTTTTTGAGAGTAATTCTTTTTCTGTTTTTCGTGCAAATTTTTATCCTTCCGTTTCTGAAAGTTATTTTTCTGCATAATTTTTTGCCTGTTTTTCAGAGTAATTTTTTTTCCTGTTTTCAGTCATTTATTTTTTTCTGAATTATCAAGATACTTGGAAATCCCACAAACACGTCCATCCTATGGTGACTCCTTACTGCACACTTCAACAGCTATCAAAAATTCAGTATAAAGACACGTTAGTATTTTTAAAATACAGAAATTGCAGTTTTACAGCGTAGAAATGTTGCAAATTTGTTTCAAATAATGATTTATTGGCTCCGTAAGTGAAAAACTATTTTTTTTGACTAATTGTTAGCAACATGAGAACAAAATGTAAAAAAAAAAAAATTCAGCTTTAGAGGAAAAATTCTATTTTTGAAACATCGACGATTACTCTGAAATGTTGTCATTTAAAAAAATACCATTGAACATTTATTTAAATGGCCATTGCTACACAACAGCTATATGTATTTTTTTTTCATTATTTCTTAATATCACTATTTTTATTAGAAATTATATATATATATTTTTTTTTTCCTCCTGCAGTGTTTGACCCCTGTGCTGGGGGCTGATAAAGGCTCCATATGGATCATAGAAATTAATTACTTTTCTACAAATGTTACAGTTAATAAAAAAAAACAAACAGTTTCAGTTCGAGGTTGATTCTCCCACTCTTTATTCAGACAAACACACACCGACTCCAGCTTTGTGCGTTTCAGCGACATGAAAATCCAGGAGAGAATTAATAAAACTATGAAGGATTTTGTAGAAGTGCATCAGTTTAAACCCTTCGAGACTAGAACGTTTTAAAGTTATTTCTGGCGTCTTCCTAAACCACCACCACCGCCGCTGCTGCTGATGCTATATATGTACAGTATATATACAGCACTGCTTTATCCACAGTGAAGAATATATACAGTGCACAGAAAATACACAACATGTTCCAAATATGTGTGTGAGGTTAAAGAGCAGGAACTTACTCTGTGTGTGTGTGTGTGTGTCAGAACCGTAGAAATAGTAAATTCCTGATAAAAAGAACAGAACCTCAGAGAACTCAAACACAAACACACACACACAAAAGTGGCGTGTAACATTTCCCTTTCAAGAATCTCTTTGGTGTTCTAATCCCCGCCCACTTCTGGTTGTGTTCTGCTGAGTTTGGGCCGTAATAAATAACGTGTGGAGGCAGTAGCGTGGAGTGTGGAGTAGCGTCGCCTCCTTTACTTCTGGGAGTGACCTGGTTAATCTCAAAGGAACCAATCAGGATGAGTCCAGTGAGAGGCTCCGCCCCCCGGGGGGGGGCTACGGTTGGATGGCGCTCTGGTCTGATCACAATAACATGGTGACGGGTTTCTCCAGGAACTTGCGGAACTCTGCGAGCCACTGAGCCCCCACAGCGCCGTCTACGACCCGATGATCACAGCTCAGAGTCACTGACATCATACTGGATACGCTGAAGCTGGAATAAAAACACACACGTGATAAACGTCACTCATTGCTTTTATGGCTGCTGGAAAAAACTGGAGAAATACAATATCTGCAAAACATCATAAAAAAATCAACATTGAAGGAAGGAACATTATTATTAGTGATGATGCAAGAGGCATCCTCACTGTTTGAATTTCAACTCCTTCAGTGTTTCACTGATTTTGACAATTACGATATCAAAATGTATCAAAAATTAAACTCAGGAGTGCTTATACTTTTGTGATTTGTAACTTTAATCTTTTTTATATATACATTTATTTGTTCAAAAATGTCCCCATTCATTTTGATTGAGATTTTCAGAGTTTTAAGATTTAACGACTTCAACTTTGAACTTCAGCTGTTTTCCACCATTACATTTTTTTAAATATTCAGTGTCTGATGGTTAATGCTAAGCTAATGCTAGGTAATTGTTCATGCTAGCTAATGCTATTTCTTGGCTAATGCGAATTCTAGCAAATGTTAATGTTAGGCTAATGCTAGGCTAATGCTCATGCAGTGTTTAAAGACGCGGGCCAGCATCTGCATCCTAACTTGCGTTTTCTTCAGGAAATGCAAATATTCTAGTTTACCTTGATTTTAAAAAATTCTACTTATTGTTAAAGGGATCCTTCACCATTTTCACAAATGTGGCCTAAAATCTTTGAGAAGAGCTCAGTGTGCTGACGCGCTCTGGTGGCTGAAGTTAGCGAGTAAAACCATGGACTGTTGAAGACAAAAACAGTCCGTGATTTACTCGCTAACTTCAGCCACCAGAGCGTGTCAGCACACTGAGCTCTTCCTCTCTGCTTCATTGTCAACTACCAAACCACAGAGTTGGAACTGTCTCCTCCTGCGGTCAAATAAGGTTTACATCGACATCTTTAACTTTTCCTAATTATTTAGAGAAACCAAACGCAGCACAAAGTTAGCATTTTGACCAAAAAAGCTGCTAAATGATCTAAAAAGCTGTTAAATGATCTAAAAATCTACTAAATGATCTAAAAAAGCTGCTAAATGATCTAAAAATCTACTAAATTATCTAAAAAGCTGCTAAATGATCTAAAAATCTACTAAATGATCTAAAAAGCTGCTAAATGATCTAAAAATCTACTAAATGATCTAAAAATCAGGCTGAATTTTTCACACCAAATAAAAAACAAAGAGATGTTTACAGGCAGTGGGGCCCTGTGACATCATCAATCACATGATTTCAAAATGGTGGAACACAGACTCTAAAACTGTAAAGTAGTCCCATTTTATAAAGTTAATAAAATCAATATGGTGCAAAATTATGTGTTTTGTTAGACAGATTTTCTAATAAGGACATTTCAAAGATTTTAGGCCACATTTGTTAAAAACAGTCGAGGTTTAATTTATTCAGTCAACTTATTTTCAGGAAAGTTATTCATATGTTAACAGGGAAGTTTCACATCCACTAATGTTAATTAAACTAAAAACATCTTAATTATTCAAGTTGATTATTATTTTAAGTTAATAACAAATAAGAAATGTATATTAATGATTGCGACCCATGCAGAGGTATTCAATTAATAAGCTGTCACAACTATTAGCAATAATTCTAATTCTTTCTTTTTTTGAACCTTTGTTTGCGTTACTTATATTGTTAATGATCTTTATTGTATTACCATTTAATTATAACCCTTGTTGCTATTAAGACTGTGAACTAGAATGAGTGATTTTTAATAAACATAATGTAAATAAAGTTCTAATTAACTTGTTATTTTTTAATGACATAAGATGTGTAGTGAGAGTTATTGAGTGGGTGAACAGAACACTGACCCTTTATCGTTGTCAGCAGGCATGAGTCTCTTCTCTGATCCTCCCACAGCGAGGATACAGGCCTGAGGAGGGTTAATGATGGCGGAGAAGTTCTTGATGCCAAACATTCCTAAATTAGAGATGGTGAAAGTTCCTCCCTGGAAAAGAAAAACACCACAGCAGCGTTAGGAGCAGGGACGTGGTTCACTGGATCTCATCATGTGTTTAACCTGGAACTCATGAGGCTGCAGCTTTCCGTCTCTGGCTTTAGCGGCGAGCGCCGACACGTCTCTGGTGATGGCAGCGAGTCCTTTGGTGTGAGCGTTAAACACGATGGGTGTGATGAGGCCGTTGTCTGTGCTCACTGCTACGCTCACGTCCACCACGTGGTTCCTGGAAAAAAGTTGTCAGAGGGAATTAATTAACAAGAACTGGGACTTAGAGCGCCCTCTGCTGCACAAAAATATGCTAGCAAATAAAAAATTATAATAAAAAACATGATTTATTTTGTTACGCTTCAACATAAAAATGCACTAATGCTTTAGTCCAACAGTTGTTAACATCAGGTGTGTAACAGGTAAGTAACTGATCTAAAAAGAATCAACTTGAGACGATATATATATATATATATATATATTTTTTTTTTTTTAAATCAGATGAAAACACAGTCGGCCTCATAATCAATAATTAGGGCCTGGTTTAAAAAAAAAAAAAAAAAAAAAATCAGCTCTGATTCTGGATAACAACCTGGATCAAATCTTGAAAATGGGTTTTTTGAAAGAGAAAATGAATTCCCTTGTAACTCCAGCAAGTTAATATTATCTTTTGTTTAAAAAAAAAAATGTTACGGTTTTATTTATTTGCTTTAATGAAAGCTATTAGTAGCTGCTTTGATGTATTCCTTAAAAAAAGAAGTGCTGGAAAAAACTGTGTCCAAAAACATAATCCAATCTTGGTTTTGATCCGGATCAAACCTTTATTTTGGGTATTTCGAAAGTTTGGGATCACTTTGATCCAAAAAACGGGATTAAACTGATCCCATCAGAAGAGTTGATTCAGCGTGGATTTCTTTATTGATTTGTGAGGCCAACACTATGTCATTACCCCCCTAACCCAGTGTAACTCCATGTCATGTGTTTACTCACTGGCGGATGACGGTGTCCATCCAGGAGGAGTTACACTCGGGAACCTTCAGGCAGGCCAGGGCACTGGCTTTGATCAAAAAGTCATTGATGCTGAGTTTGATGTTCTGGGCTTTGACTTCCTGTAGAGGGCAGTGTGGACTCAGTTATGATGCAGCGGAAGGATTAATGGAAACCCTTTGACTCACTGCGTTTAGCTCTGTCCGCAGCTCCAGCACTTGGTCCATGTTGACGTCTACAGACAGATAATAGTGGGGGATGGTCTGCTTGGACTGCATCAACCTCTGAGCGATGACCTGCAGAAAACACAAACACACTCAGACTTTCATTTGGACATGATTGTGGAGAAGAATGAGCTGTGCTAACCTGGGCCATTGGGACATTAATAGTGAATGAAAAGAGCGTCTGAAACTAAGTAGTTTGATCTTAACTGGGCCACAGATTTTAGGCGAAAAAACAAGCAATTTCAACATTAATGTCCCGAAGTTTTAACTGTACACTATGTATGTAAGGCACCAACAATATTTAGGCAATAAGTGACAGGTATCAGGATTTTCTTTTTTCAATTTCATTGATTTTGTGACCAATTTTTATGTAATATGGGAAAATTATGTGAAATAATTTCAGGAAAATTGAGTTCTTTGAACAATTTCAGAAAGAAAATGACTGCAGTCATGTGATAAACGCAAGTGATAATTGAATTTCATGTGAATTGTTTTTAGATATCTGAGCTGAGATATCTACAACTGAATTATTTGGTCATTTGGACAATAATGTATGTTTTTTCCTGTCTTTTTTAACTTTCTCCTGCAGGCCGAAGTCGATGGTCTGAACTCTAAATGGTGGGATTTGGCCCCCGTAAGTGGGGTCTGTTAGTCCTCACCTTGCGGATGTTGCTGATGGGGATGTCTGTGAAGGTTCCAGCTGGCGCAGCAGCAGGTGTTGGAGCAGCTGCAGCAGTGACGGGAGCCGGAGCAGCAGCTACAGCCTGCCAGAGATTTACAATTTCATTAAAACAGAGACGCACAAGGAGGAAGAAAAACGGACGACATGGGAACAGTTTACAGAAAACCTGTCATTTGTCCCTACGTCTATAATGACTCTAAACACTAATAACAGAAAATTAAATTACCATTACTATTACTAATTACTGAGTTTTAATATTAGCATTAAAAACTAAACAATTAGGAAACAACCAAACAATAATCTGAGTGGCTTTAAACACAGCACATGCATTAAAAAAACAACATTTTATGTGTTTCACATTTTTGGGGGGGGATTTGTTTGTAGGGCCGCACAAAATTAAACAGTGGGCTGCATGTGGCCCGCAAACCTCCAGTTGCTCATGTGTGCAACATAATAGAAGCAAAAAAAAAGCCAATTAACCAGTATTAATTTAAGAGTCTGTTGGTTAATAAATCATTAACTTTACATTAGATTATACTTCATTTGATTCACACGTTACAGCAGCCACAAAGCTAAACACAAATACAGAAATGAAATAAATAAATAATGGATATTGGTCAAGATAACAGTACAGAAAATATACAAATAAGCGCTAAATGAGGTTTTTCTGTCCCAGAAGAACATTTGTTCACCTTGGGACAATAAATCAACAATCTTTGGTCTTTTTTTAGAATAATTTTGCTTTAACTCATATAAGGGAAACAAAAACAAAGCAACTAAAGCAGTTAGCTTAGCTTGAGGCTAATGGTGTTTATTTTCACACAACAAAAACCAGGCTGATATTAAATGCAAACAGGTCAAAATGACTAAAACAACAATATTTTGTCAAATAAGCAGAAGAAACAAAAGTGTTCCCAGACTGAATTTTATCAGAATAAGGTTTTCTGCAGGTGTTTAGTAGCTGCACGCATGCTAAAGCTAACCAAGTAAATGAAAAGGTGGAGAGTTTAGTTTGACTTACAGGAGCTGCCTTTGGTGGAACAAAGCTCTCGATATCTTTCCGAGTCACACGTCCATCAGGACCAGAACCTGCACAGAGAACAAACATCATCACCTGATACCCAAACATTCCTCCAAGATCAATATTAGCATTTAGCTCAAAGGTTTGTAATACTCACCGCTGACCTGGGCCAGCTCGATCCCTTTCTCTGCCGCTAGTTTTTTGGCGAGGGGGCTAGCGAACATGCGGCCCTTCCTGGGCGTGGCCAGGGCTGCAGTAGGCGGAGCCACAGACGCTGCTACGGGAGCTGCTGCAGCAGCCTTCAGTATAAACAGAAAAGCTGCTCAGTGACGCCGTAATACATCACACTGGATGAAAGCTTCACATGTGTGTGTCTGACCGGAGCAGGAGCTGGGACTGGAGCTGGTGGGGGCGTGGCCACCTCTGCTACGCCAGTCTCTACGTAATCCTTGAAGGCAGCAATATCACTTTCTTTTTCCACGATGATACAGAGCGGTGCTCCAAGAGGAACGTCCCGTGTTCCCTCTGCGATCAGGATCTTAGCCAAATATCCCTCCTCCTGCACCTCAAACCCTTACATAAATAAATATTTATCTTATTTATTGAATGATATCATGTCAGTGTCATATTTACTGAAGTGTATATTATTTGCAGATACTACCACCTTATTGGTCTTACAGGCATCTTTATTTATTGAAGGAATTCAAATACAAACAAACAAATCAAACCATTCAAACACACACACACAGGCTAACAGACACAGACACACACACCTTCATGTCTAGTGACTCACCAATGGTCGCCTTGTCCGTTTCAATCTCGGCCAATAAGTCTCCTTCACTCAGCTTTTCTCCGACCTTCTTCTCCCAGCGCTGAACTGTTCCCATGGTCATGGTGGGGGAGAGGGCGGGAAGAGCGATCTGTGCACACATTCACACTGCTGACTCATTCTAATCGCCAATATTATCTATTTATACCACATTAGCAGTATTTAGCACCTTTTATTTATTTCTTATTATATTTTTTGTCAGTAAATGAATAAAACAACACGGTAAATTCATCACATATCATATGTTACACAATTAAAAAAACTAAAACATTAATCAGCCTTTCTGATTCTTTTTAGAAACTTCACATGCACAATCAAAGCATTGAAGTCATTCCTAATTATTTTATTCATTCATCTATTTATCTATCCTAACAATCACAAAAACCAACAACAGAAGTGAATTGGAAATTTACTTTCATGTTTTATGATATTTTCCAAAAGGATCATCAACTTATATCATAGTGGGGGCCACATAAAAAGTCATTTTCCTAACCCGACAGCCACATTATTACACATCAGCACAATGTCAACACGAATAACAGAAAGAACAAGGATTTATATTGTTTTCTACCAAGTTCCATAACCATTTTTATTTTGCATTTAAACAACACAAACGATTGAGTTTTAATATTAGTGTTCAATTATATTTAATATATTCTATAATTAAACAGAAGTGACCCAAAAAAAGGTTTGGATCCTCTTAAGTTAAACAAATAAGGTTTACATCGACATCTTTAACATTTTCCTGTTTTTTTTTAGAGCAACCAAAAGTAGCACAAGTTGGTATTTTGACTGAAAAAGCTGCTAAATGATCTAAAAATCAGGCTGAATCATGCTTCACTCCAATAGAAAACAATGGAATGTTTACAGGCAGTGTGTGACGTGATTTCAAGATCGTGGAACAGATGGTTTTAATACTGTAAAGTAGTCCCAAGTTAATAAAACAAATATGGTGCAAAATAATGTGTTTTGTTAGGTACAGATCAAATAATAATTACATTTCAAAGGTTTTAGGCCACATTTGTAAAAACTAGGGATGCACCGAAAATTCGGTGGGGGAATATGGTCGGCTGAATATTGCAAAAAAAAGCCACATTCGGAATATTTAAAAAATGTCAGAATATTCAATAAACATTTACTTTCTTTAAAAAAACATGTCTAAAAATGTATTCTAGGTTATTTATGCAAAACTTAACCACATTCTATATTCGGCTTTGGCCTAAAACTTTCTATTCGGTGCATCTCTAGTAAAAACAGTGGAGGATCCCTTTAAAATGTATTCAACCAAAGCCAAACTTAAGTGAGAAACAGATGTTATTATTATAATTATATTAATTATTTTGTTAAAAGACGAAAACTAAGAATAAATGAACATTTTCTTCCAACCCTGATCAAACTACAGCCAGGATGACACAACACTGTGACTGTAAATAAATATTAAATTTGTGCTGTGTTTATGTTTATGCGGAAGCACTGGTACCTTCAGGTGTGATGGGTAGGAGCTGCCTGGGGCGGCAGCAGCAGCAGCAGGAGTGGAGGCAGCAGGAGCAGCACCGGCCCCTTTAATCGACTCCAGTGTAACGTCTTTAAATGCTGGGATCAGGTCTGGGCTGCATCAGAAAGACACGATACACATATATAGATACACATATATATATATATATATATATATATATATATATACATTTATTTCACTTTTGATGTTGTCATTTGCCAAGGTGAAAGTAATGGATGACACAAGTAAGCACATTACTGTAATTGATAGGGATGTCCCGATACAACTTTTTTACTTGCGATTTGATACCGATTAGGGATGTAGCGATTAATCGTAAGGCAGTTAAAATTCGATTCATAGGTATCACGGTTGATATCGATTTTCTGAAAATTGAATCGCAGTACTTTTTTTAACCAGCAGAGGACGCTATCCAGAAATGTTGGCGGCGGGTGGAATCTGCTTCTACTTTCTTTCTGGCCGCCTTCTACTCTTAAACATGTTCATAAATTATTCCTTACCCCTTTAGCACCGAAAGAATATCTGTAATATTACGTGAATGTCACGTTTTTCTATTAGCTCTGTCTGCTAGCATAGCATCTCTTCTTCACTGCACAGAATAGCTGCATCCCAACTGACCACTGGGTCACCAGTGGTCGGTTGGGATGTTTTAAGTCCAACTGGGACGGTTTAAGTCCAATTGTTAAGGCACAAAATACATTTACATACATAACTATTATGCAGTTTTGCATTGTTTACTATAGAACCAGAAGTTAAATTAATAGGCTTCTTCTTCATTTGTATTATTCCTTTATTCATTTCATTCAAGATTTATTTCTAGTTAAATTGCATTGTTCTGAATAGTTTATCAAGGGATTATTTTGACAATGAAAAATAAAAGGAAAATAGTACAGTATTTTATAGTTTTTCCCCCCAAAAAATAAAGGAATATTTTGCAATCATTATTTGTTTACAGTCTCATTTTGTGAACTAAATCATAAGAGAATCGTATCGTGAACCCAGTATCGTGAATTGAATCGTATCGGGAGTTGAGTGAATCGTTACATCCCTAATACCGATATTGCCCAATACAATAACAGCACGGATCGTACATACTTTTATTACTTATTTTGTAGTGTGGAATGTTAGAAAAGGCTTAGTTATTAAAAAAGAAAAAAACAGACCCATCTTTTGTAAACCAATGTATTACATATAATTAACCTTTTAGAATAAGAATGTTCTATGACTGAATAAAATAAATTAAAAAAATAAAATAGAAGATATTGAAAAAATAAAACCAAAAAACCAATATATATTATATCGGAGATTTTAGATGCAGTCCGATAAAATCCGATATTCGTTTTTTTTTTTTGGCTGATATCAGATCGATATCCGATATCAATATCGGATCGGGACACCCCTAGTAATTGAGTTGCTTTTATAGGTACTTGTACTTTTTTGAGTATATTCGTCAGTATATAAGTCATTAATTTTACATGTACTAAGTAAGTTTTAAAATAAGTAAAGCAATTTGTTACATTTCTACACCCAACCGTTGCTGAGTAAATTATTATTTTCTGTTTTAAAATAATTAACAGACATTGTGAAACTGCAAAAAAATGAAATGCCCAGACAACAATGTCCGACCAATCAGATCAAACGTAATGCACGGCGCCCAAAACAGCATTAAATGTTGGTTATTTTCCCAGTTTTAGAGTTCATAAATGTAGCTATACTTGGAACCAAAGAATTTCTTTATTTTGAATTGAATTCATTGGTGTTATTTTATTTTAAAACAATTATACATTTTGACAAACTTTTTGTTTTATACAGATGACTTTGTGGAAAATAAATTAAGTTCCAATTGTGGTAGAATTGGTTTCTTCCTGTTTATGTTTCTACATGAGATGTTTACTGTACGCAAAGGGAACCATGGCAAAATGCATTATCAAAAATAAACGTAAGGGGTGAAAGTAACTAGTAACTTTTACTTTGAGTACTATTTAATTGAGCTACTTTTTACTTGTACTTGAGTAGGATAAATCAATACTCGTTACACCTCTGGTCATTTGCTTACGAGCGAGAATCGAACCCTAACCTGTCGACGGTGATGCAGATTACAGATCCTATGTTGACGTCTCGGGTGCCTTCAGAAACCAGGATCTTAGCCAGGTAGCACTCCTCCAGCATCTCAAAGCCCACCGTCGCTTTGTCTGTTTCTACCTGGAAAAATAAAATAAAAATCACAGCACGAGTTAAAAAATAAATAAATAAAATGTATTGTTTTTCCAACATGAAGCTAATATTGACCTCTGCAATGAGGTCACCCTCGCAGATCTTGTCCCCCTCCTTCTTCTCCCAGCGAGCGATGGTTCCCGTCTGCATGGTGGGCGACAGCGCAGGGAGCTCCACCTGATCAGTGATCAATACAGTAAGGTGATCATTTAGGGCTTTGATGGCCAATGAAAGGAATGTGATGACAGCAACAGAAACACAGACATTAGTGAAAGATTTTATGACCACTTCATTGATTCTACCATTGTCATTTGTACAAGACATTTTAAAGGAAAGGCAGTCTGATGTGATATTGATAGGTCAGATATCAGCAATAGATACAAGTATCATATTATTTTGGCCTGCATCTAAAATCTCAGAAAAAAGGTGAGGTTATTTTTAAGGGACTTCGAATTTTGCTTTTTTTTTTTTTTAAATATGCTTTTGTTTAGGGCAAACTAGTGGTTTCTTTGTACTTTAAAAATAGGATTTTATATATATATATAAATTTAGCATATTTTTCAGGGTCTTCTAATTAATTTTTTTAATAATCTTTTGTTGACCCATTATTGTCACTTTAAACCTTTTTTTCACCATATTTTATGCTTATTTTTTTTGCCAATTTAACTACATTCATGATTTGTCGTGCCCATTATTTACCAGTTTAAACTAATTGTTCCTACTTTTTAAAATACATTACCCCTCCCCCATGTTTGACACTTTTCAGCCAATATTGACACTTTAAACCCTTTTTTAACCACTTTTTCTCTCTGTTTTTGGCCACTAATTTGCAACTTATAACCAATTTCGAACCAAAAGCCCATTTCACCACCTTTTTATTTCTGATTAAAACAAGGATTTACATCTTTAAGATGACTATATACTATGGCGCAAATAATAGTACATTTCCTAGATAACAGTGAATATTATTAAAATAATTAAATAACTGTCGTTATCACAGATTCATAGAACAATGAACCATCATTTTACTGACTTTATGGATGGACCTCATAAATCTCTCCCCTTTATTCCCCCTTATAGATGACCCTGTCTCCATATGACTGTTCTACAATGTTCATGTCTGTGTTCAACAATTTTCAGGTACATTAGGGGATACCCACTCTCTGCAACCTTTATTGTGGGGGTCACGTGCTGAAAAGGTTGAGAACCACTGTTCTAAAGGGCCGAATTTGGCCCCAGGGCCTTAAGTTTGAAAAGATGTGAGTTAAAGGTTTTTTTAAGGAGAAATATATCCTTTCGTCATTTTTATAATATGTTATCCTATCATAGATTTTCCAGGGTGGGGTTTGAATCCAATAGTGTGTTCTTCCTCTAAGGCTGTGGTATCAAACTCATTTTAGTTTCGGGGCCAAATACGCAGCAGTTTGATCTGAAGTGGGCCACATATCTTAAGCGGGAAAACCAGTAATTTTTGTACCCTAAACCAACCATATCCAGGCAATAAGTGATAAATATTTGTCCCAACAGGATCTTCACTTTAAATGTCATATAATGACATTTAATTTTGGGAATTATGTCATAATTTGAGGAAAATTGAAGGTTTTTGTCAGAATTTTGAGTTTTTTCAACTGTTTAACATTAAAAATGAGTGTGATCATGCAATATAAGAACCAGAGAAAACTGTGAGCACCTGCAAATATTGTTGAGTTTAATTTACACAATGATTCATGTTTTTTCTGTCATTTTTACTTTCTCCTGCGGGCCAAATTGGACGCTCCAAAGGCCCGGATTTTGGCCCCCGGGCCTTGAGTTTGACACATTTTCTCATGTCACTAAATGTTTTCTATAAGAGGACATTGAACTGTTTAAAGGCTTAGAGCCAAACATGTGGACATCAGTGATGTTTACACACTAGTGTAGATCTGAACATGTCTGGGTTTAGCCCGGGTACCGAACACACCTACCTTCTGGTGTGGTGGCAGGCAGTAGAACCGCTTGCCCTGCAGCGGGGCCGCTCTGTGGAAAAAACCCGGGCCCAGGGTCACAGCTACCCGGGTACCTGAACCCCGGTGAAGCCGCCTCAGGCTGCCTCCACCGGGCACTGAACGGGAGGCGAGCCCTGCGCCAGCGGCAGGCCCGGCCGAAAGGACGCGGGTACGGGAGAGACCGGAGGACGGCCGGAGCCGGAGGACGAGGCGGAGCATATCGCGTTGGTGAAACAGTAACAAAGCTGTAAATAAAAGCGTTAAACTTTCACCGACATTAGAGAGTCTGCCCTCACTTTCCAATGACCTCCTCCAGCCCAAAACACCGACTGACGGCTCTCCTCTGTGTCCTGCCGTACGCCGACGTGAGCTGACGTGAAGTGTCGTAAAACCTGACTATCGTTACAAGAAGCGGAAATACTTCCCTTTTTTAAAATGTATTTATTTATTATTATTATTATGCAGTAAAAATACATATACATTTTAAATCGGGGTACATAGGCACGATAACACAGTCCGGCACCCGCTGAAGAAGTGAGCATAAAGAATTAACAATAAAGTAAAAAAAAAGCGCAAATACTTCTCAAATAGTCAATTACGATGGAGCATTGTACTCGGTAAAAAAAAATCCGTTTTCCGATTTTTTTTTTTTTTAATTCGTTTTCCGAATTATATTTTTTTAAATCCGTTTTCCGAATTATTATTATTTTTTAAATCCGTTTTCTGAATTAATAAAAATGAATTCGGAAAACGGATTTAAAAATAATAATAATAATAATTTGGAAAACAGATTTTTTTTTTTTTTTACTGACCACAATGCTCCATCATAAATAATATACAACACACAAAAAAAGTTTTTTCCCCCCTACATTTATCACATTTTTCCCCACCTGTAAAACACCAAAGGGGCTCAAACAGGCAACCCGGTATAAAAATAGTGATTAGCAAGTGAGTTGCCAGATTTTGACGTATTCCCGCACTCAAGGGTGACAGGAAAACAACAAATCTCACCCTAAATAAATCTTTGGTTGGAAGCGATAGAAAAAACTATAGACACTGAAACAATAACATTAAAGATTAGAGATAAATTGCAAAAAATTAATAAAATTTATGAGAAAATTTAACAAAAAATGATTTAAAAAAAAAATCAATCTAAAGGACTTTTATATGCTATAATATTCCAGAGAGAGAAAAAAAGATCTCCATTCATCCACCCTCACACAGCTAACAAAATCACAAATTCAATTATCAAGGTTCTCATTGCATTCCAGACTAGATGCAATCTAGTTTGGAATGCTGAACTTCAATTTTCTTGCTAATCTACAGTAAGTAACACAGTTTGGAGCAAAACGTGGTGCATACTTGTAGAATTTGTAAACAATAGTTTATTCAAGAAAAATTGAGAATACCAACAAGTTTTTCCAAACTATTTATTTTAAAATGTCAGTGAAACATTAAAATACGGCCCATCGAACAATTTCAATAATTGAGTCAACAACACAGCACTTGGAGCAGAGACAGTCATGGCATTCACAGTCACAGAGGAGTTGCATATTTCCATTGGCTCGTTTTAGTCAACATTTAACACACATACACCAACATTTTGTTTTTGTTTTTTAAGGCACAGAGCTTTGTGATCACTGCAGATATCAGTTATAAACTAAAATGTTTCCGTCTCTGAGGAGATAAATGCTTTTTTTGTCAGGTTTAGTGAACATGGATCCACACAAATCTCAGTTTGACAAGTTTTACAGTGTTTTTCCAAACAGGTCCAGTTAAAAGCTGGCAGTTCATGGTTGTACCTACACCGGTCTGAAACAGAAACATAAATCAGTCTTATGTCATTGATAGACTGGGAAAATAAAAGATCTGTACCAACGTTGAACATTTAATCTACCTTGCATCACCACAATCATCTTCTAACCAGGCAACGATTTTTCCTTCCCAGCCTGGAACAACTGCTGCATCGAGGAAAACCTGCACACAAAGACATTAACAGAGACAATAAAGAGTTAGTAATACTCAGATCTACCATGATATGAACCAAATATCCACACATTTAAGCAGCTGGAGACGATAATTTGCTCAAATAAAAATGTGTCAGAGTCTAACAACGACTTCAATTGCTATTAAAAAAAAAGTACTGTAATAAAACCGAAAATGTTACGACTGGAAAATAATGAGTCGATGATTTATGGATTATTCATATTGCTTCAATGTAGAGAGTAGTATCATACACAAATGCGTATGCCTAAATAATGTGTGTGTGTATAACCAAATATATATATTAGACTTCGATTTAGACTTTCTTTATTGTCATTCAAACTTGAACTTTACAGTACTGAGATTTTTTCTTACCTTCATACAGTATATATATGAAAAATAATCTATAAAAGATGGAAAAAAAACATTTCCTATTTTTAAAGTACAAAGAAACAATTAGTTTAACCTAAAAAAAAAAAAAAGCATAGATAGCATAAATATATATATCATTTATATATACCGGTATATAAAAAGGCAAAACATTTAACATTTTGGGCTCATCATCTTGTTACTTTATTGACCAGTTATTACTTTTTGGGTTTTACTACATTTTTTAAATTACATTTTAGGTTTTATTAAAAAAAAAAAAAATTATAAAATTATAACAATTCGAGTATTGTTACATATCAGAATCAGAATCCATATTTGTCATTGCACAAAAGCACAACAATTTTTTTTTTAAATAGGAGCTCTCATAAACAGTATAGGACAGTGTTGAAAAAAATGTCCAAAAGATGTAGGCAATAATAAAAAATAAAAAAAGAATACTATATATCTTCTATCTATCTATATCTAGCTATAAAGCAAGGAATCTCTGTCTGTATGTCTGTGGCTCAAATATCTCAGCGGTTCAGGGACAAACAGAGCTGAGACTTTCAACATGGCTACTGCTTGGTTCAATGGTGTGCAACATCGGATTTGTTTGGACTGCAATGATACCGTTCATGAATCATTTCATAAAGTTGTCTTAAATGCAGCTTTACAGAACAGCTCAATGTTGACAGGTAGTCATCGTAACTCGGGATAAGTTAAAAACTGTGTAGAATCTACAGGACTGACTGCACAAAGGGATTTAAAAATGAGTAAAGTGGGTCTAATATCCTAAAAACACCCCGTAAATATTGACCAGCAGGTGTCCTCAGTGAACAACGTTTGTAACTAAAGTGATAAATAACAATAATAAAAAATTGCGTGTGTGTGTAATTCAGAATTAAATTTGCATTAGGAATTGAGTGTTTACAACGTCACTTTAAAGAGGATTTAACTGTTATTCTGAATTAAAGAGGAATAAAAGCTCCCATGTAAACCATCCATGAAAAAAACTACTGAATCTCCCACTTCTCTATAGCAAGACATGCTTCCTACGGGCATTGCACTCGTATATATAATAACAACAGCCAAAATAAAATAAAAAATGTATATCGGGCTCTATCCAGATGTAAATAGTTTAAATTGGTTCCCGTAAGTTTGTTTTAATCTCAAACGGTTTCTATTCTTCTCTTACCTCTTCTTTCACGGTTCCAAACTCCGGATCTAGAGCCTTAAAGTGGTACCTGTAGTTTCCCTCTTGATCAACAGCTGCTTTAACATCCTTAAGTGTCACCTCACCCAGTCTACACACAGAGTAAACACACAAGGAGATGAAGTAAATCATTTATTATGTCCTGTGATTGGCTAGCTAGCATTAAAAATCATAATGACATTAGAAACAAACACCAGGCTTACCTTTTAGAAATGTGAATCATGGAAGGAGTCGAGGATTTTCCAGTAAAATAAAGGATTTTAGTAAAAGACGACGAACCATTGTGGGCTGGGTTAATCTCTGCATTAAGAACAAAAACATCTATGGAAACATTAAGAATATTCTGCATCAAAAACATACAGGACAGGAGCTCTCCAGGACAATTAGAGATGCAAAGGGGGAGGAACATTTCCAGTACATTTCCCCGGGAAGTCAAGCTGAGAATAATAAAAAAACGTTTCATGCAAATTATTTATTACGATTAACCAGAAACTATGAGTTAATTTTGAATCACTAATGCAGTTTTTTTTTTTTTATTTTAGATAATGCTAAAATATAATTTCCCAGTAATATTTAACATCCCTGGAGATTCAGCAAACCTCCAATTTTGAAAATTAGTTCCTGGAAATAACAACCCTGGTTTTATTTCAAATTGATACTAATATTTATGTTTGATATGATAGTTATTAAAAATGACTTCCAAATGTATAGTTAATTGCTATTAATAATTCCCATTAATCCCATTTGATATGAAACTACCACCTTTATTCTGACAACCTCATCATTAGTTACAAAATTGCGTTTTGTAGAAGATTTAATACAAATTTATCACCACATACTTTTTAACTTTTTAGATCGTAAATAAACTGTGGCATAATTACTATTATTTCAAATGGATACTGATATTTATGTTTGGATATGATAGTTTTTAAAAAACTACTCCCAATTTATGGTTAATTTCCATTAATAATTCCCATCAAAAGTTAATATTTTTTAATATTCCCCAAATTCCCATGGAAATTTTCTGGTCCTTTCTAACCCTACCAACAAAAAATAAATAAAAAATCCTTTATTTATTGAATATTAAATATGAAACTTATCGTTATTCTGACAACCTCATCATTAGTTACAAAACTGTGTTCTGTAGAAGATTAAATACTCATTTATCCCCACCAACCTTTTGGATCGTAAATAGACTGCAGCATAAATGAATCCCATTCAATAATAATAATAATAAAAATAATAAATCTTTCTTATTCTTCAAACTAGATAAATCCAGTGACCGTAACCCATGAAAAGACTAAACCTGTGATTCCACGTCTGCTTGCTGACCTTTGCGTCTTGGAGATTTTCCTCTTCCCTGGAAGGAAAAATGTCATAAGTTAAAAATCATTTTTTAGAGTTTATTTGTAGATGGAAAAACCAGGAGGAAAATATTAATGCATGACAGCAGGAAATTACCCTAGTCCTGTGATTATAGAACTGAAGTTTGTCAAGTCGCATGATGAAAAATGAACTAATCTAAATGCTAATGCTCTATAAAATCAAGAAGAAACCCAGTGATGTAAAAGGAAAGCATGTTTACTCTGTGAGAATGCAGCACATGCAGCCTGTCCATCAGGGACACGATGCCCTGCTCCAGTGTGTCGAGTGTGTGGTGCTGTGGGTCATGTTCTCCAAAGTTATTCCTTAAACTTCTCAGAGCGTCTCTGAGCAGCTGGACCTCCTCCGCCTGCTGAAAGAACAACAACACACACACATCAGGCAACTACAAGCAACTGGAAGGATTTTTCTGGAATATTTTCAAGCTGCTGGAGACGATAATAAGACATAGCGTAGAACTCATAGATCAATAAATCCAAGACAATTTGCAATTTTTTTAAATGTTGAAATTATTGCTTGAAAGTTTGTTTTGATCATGTCGGAAAAGTTTTGTGCATTGCATTGTGGGATGTGGAATCTTGTAAACAGATGCATAAAAATGTTTGTTGTTTTTTTAAAAGGGAGAGAAAACGGAAAGTGAAAAAAAAAAGTTTAATTGTTTTATTGCATTTTTACTTCATTTTCACTGTGATTTCTTTAGTATCTTTCAACCCTTTTACAGCTTTTTCCCCCAAGCAAATGATCTTGGATTTATTGATCTATGAGGCGGCTACAATATGCCTTTATCTGATAAAAAGTTAGCGTCCCTAGCAGCTTCAAATTTGCAGTTTTGCAGCTTTTAAAAATACATAAATAAATGAAAATAATACAATTTGAAATAAAGGTTTTGTAATTTATTGTGCAATTCTTACATGATCTAATATAGTATATATATATATATATATAATATATACTATTTTAGATTAAAAACAAAACTTACATCTGACATGGAGGTAGATTGATTTCCCGTGTAAGAATATCCATTGTGTTCTGAGCTCTTAAATAAGAGAATAAGAAATGTTTTTGGTGAATAAAGCATGATGCAAACTTGCTGAGTAAGAGAAATGTGAATCCAAGTACGTGTTGCAGATCTCTGCCCATTATCTCCTGCAGCGTATTGCTTTTATGGTCCAATTCTCTTTGCAGTTCAGTCTGTTAAAAACACACAAATTCAATTTTTACATGTAAAAGGACCAGAGACAGGGGGGGAGATATGGGGGGAGGGGAATATTTTTCAAGTGATTACATCATACCTGGCTTTTCTGGCTTTCCTCTAACTGGTGTTTGAGCTGCTGAAGAAGTCTGTCCTTCTGAATGATTTCCTTCTGCAGCAGAAACATCAGGAATTCACACTACAATCCTCCCCAAAGAAATCAATGTAGGAGGAATTCCAAGAGTAATGACTTTAATGAGTAACTGAAACACTTAACATTACCTTAGCTTCCCCCCACATTCTGTTACCTTCCTCCAGCTTCCACAGCAGCTCTGCCTGCAGCACAACACACAAGAGTTTCCTTCTCACCAATTTCACTGCAGTTCAATGTTTACACACAATTTACAGTAGAATATTTCAGCTAGACTTATTAATGTTATTCATTATTCATTTTTACTATTAATTTAAATTTATTTTATATAACATTTAACATTTTAATATTAATTAAATGTAACATTTCATTTAATATTTTAATATTACTATTAATTTAATATTCAAATATAAATGTAATATAAAATGTAAGATTTTATTATTATTATTATTACCCCGCAACCCTGAAAACAGGAACAAGCGGGTCAGAAAACGGACAAAAAATAATTGAATTTATTTTATATTTTAATATTAATATAAAGTTAAATGTAAAATTGTAATATTAATATAACTTTAAATTCAATATTAATTTAAATCTAAAATTAAAAGTAATATTTTAAATTAAATTAAATTAAATTAAATTAAATTAAATTAAATTAAATTAAATTAAATTAAATTAAATATTTTAGTAATAATATTATCCCAGATCCAGGGGGTCCAAAAATGGATAGTTAGATATTAATATTAATTTATTTCAATTTAGTATTTAATTTTTAATGTATTTATTATTTAATTTTTATTATTAGTATTTCAGATAGACTTGTATTTGAGCGTGTGAGGGATGTTTTTTTACGTTCTGAGTGCTGAGTTCATCCTTAGTCATGCTGGCTCTCAGTAGTTCTTGCTTCATGTGCAGGATGGACGTCTCCTGTGTGCACAGACGCTGCTGCTGGGCCTCCTGCACCAAACCAAAGCCACTGTTATTAATACAATCCTTTTCATTGGTGCAGGAAGTTCTCCTACCTTCACTCCTTGTAAATTCCTCATCTCCATCTTACAGCACATCAGTTCCCTCTGAGAAAAAAAACCAGCAGATTAAACATTAATCCCAGTTCTTAATGAAACCATAAATGAGAGGGTTTTACTTTGAGCTCCTGAGCCTCCTCCATGCTCTGGTCAAGGCGACTGCGAATGACGACCTGCGGAGGAAAGAAGAAGGAATGAGTGAGAGAGACACAATGAAGCAGGAAAAGAAGGAAACTGATATCCGTGTCACCATCTTATACACATGAAAGCACACACACGCACACACACAAAGCTAAGGAAAAGTAATACGATCTTCAGCAGCGAGCACAAAGAGTAACAGAAAGTAAAGTCAGAGAAACGCAGCAGTAAAGGACAGAGAGGAAATCAAGATATAAAAAGAATACATGTGTTTAAAAAACAACAATATTTTTTTTTTAATAAATAAAAAACAACTATTTACCAGATGGTGTTCAGTATTTTCTTGGTCCAAAGTCAAAGGTGCATCTTGTTGATCCTCAGGTAGCGACCCGTGCAACAGCAGAGCCTTAAAAAGCACAGTTCACAGTCAGTAAACAGTGTCTTCACATGGTGATGTGCATGAAATTATGGCAAAAAGATCTCAGATTATTTTAGCGACAAGTTTTAAAACAGTAACGAGGGCCCTAAAAAGAAACAAATAAATGTATATACTAAACATTAACATCTGAGGCTGTCCCGATTCGATATTGATATTTGTTTGATATCAGCAAAATAAAAAAATAATAAATAAACAAACAAAAATAATTACAGATAACAATAACAAAAATAACAATATTAAATAAATATATATACACACAATTAACATTAATAACTTAATTTCTGAGGCTGTCCCGATTCAATATTGAGATGGGTTTGATATCCATCAGCAAAAAATAAATAAACAAAAAATAAATAACAATAACAAAGATGAGTTTATTTCTTTGACATCAGCAAAAAATTAAACAAAAAACAAACAAATAAATAATCAAAACAACAACAAATAAAAATGAATAGATAAAATTAATATCAATAACTTAATTTCTCAGGGTGTCCCGGTCCGATATTGATGTCGGTTTGATATCAGCAAAAAAAAACAAAAAACAAATAAATGTGTAAATAAATAAATAAATAAATAAATTATATTGGCCAACATCTCTGATATAAGGACTCAATATAACAATATATAATTAATTACATAATTTATCAGCTTTAGGGAGGTCATTTTTATTTTAATGAATATAAACCATTATAGCCACTATTGTTCTCAGTTTGATCAAGGATTTTTCTAACATTCTTCCACACTACAAAATAAATAATATAAGTATGGGTGATTCGCGCTAACACATATCGGGACACCCCAATTAATTTTCAAGTAATACAATTCAAACTATTTACATGATTTTACAAAGAAAAGATACGTTTGAGAAAAAAAAATGCCTCATTCCTTTTTGAAATAACTATTTTTTTTTTATAGTTGTCAGGAGTGATTTTTAGAGAGTTGTCTCATATTTGCAGAGGAAACAGAAAACACAATTAGTATTTACCATACTGTACCTGTAAAGCAGACACCATTTTCCGAGTATCTTGCACTTCTTTCTCTAAACTTTCACCGAGACATTCCACCTGACACTCCACGTCAGCCTTACAGGAGGAATCCCCTGTGTTGGTGGTACACATTAAGCACACATGTATAGCATAGAGCAGAGTGATGACTGGTGGACTGTGGGACAGTTTGGGATGGGACAGACTCACTTACCGCTGCTCTCCAGTTCTGTACAGACCTGCTGATGTCTGTCTGAGAGGTCACCTGCTGGAGTGCCAGGTGACGACAGCGTACTGACGGAACTAATGCCCACAAACAGACAAAACACTTGTTATTAAAATATGTACAGAGAAACATGAAGGTGTGTAGATTTTTGGTAAAGTACAAGAACACATCATGGAGCTGCACACCTCTGCAGAATATCATGAGGTTGTGATTATATCTTAATGGTGGCCAGGAAGCCAGAGTATTGGCCAATACCTGCAAAGACAGGCCAATAGTCCTAATGGTGTCGCTATAACAAACCTCCAAAGTTCAATAATTGATGATTCACAACAAATCAACCAAATGTGCTACAGATTTTCACCAAAATGTAGCCCCAATACTGTAAAAACCTCCTTATGCTTAAACCTATTGCAAATTGTGAAGTAAATTGTCAAGAAATGTGGGTCATTTCTCCTCCAAAAGCACCAGGTGGTGCCAAAAACAGCAGAGTGCAGGAACGTGGCAGGTTTTTATCTTTTATGTTCATTGTCAATGGTTAAGCTTTATGCCCCTGTTTATGCTTTTATTTCTTTATATGTCAGATTTACTGAAACAATGTAAAAACTCTTTTTTCCCCAAAAAAATGTAAAACTTTTCACAGATTTTTGATTTATCAAATTTTGAACCTACAGTGCAATAAAATGTTTGACTTTAAACAGTACTGTAAAAATGAGCCTGCAATTTTTTGCCAAATAAATGTTCAATATTCATTAAAAGCATTACTATTAGCCTGACATTAGCATTACCATTAACCTAGCATTAACATTAACTTAGCATTAGCCTAGCAATAGCATAGCATTAACATTAACCCAGCATTAACATAAAAATTAGCCTTGCATAAACATTAGCATAGCATTAGTCTGGTATTAGCATTAGCGTAACATTAACATTAGCATAGCATTAGTCTGGTATTAGCATTAGCGTAACATTAACATTAGCATTAGCCTAACTATTGCATCAACTAGCATTAGCATGAACTAGCATTAGCATAGCATTAACATTAGCCCAGCATTAGTTAGCATTAACCAAATTATAGCATTATCTAAAGATTAACCTCGTGTCAGTGCCCAATACTTCCACTTCCTTCACTTGCAATCCTCACGACAGAGCTGCTGGGACGTGATATTTGAATATAAACTGACCATACGACATTTGTTAATACTTTAATAGTACACAAAAGATGACTGTTTTGTGGTGTTTTTGTTAATAAAAAATAAATAAAACACAATACACAACATTGACAATCAAAAACCAAACAGAAAATAAGATAAAAAACAAAATAAATCGGAATTCACTCAAAACATACATTTTTAAATATTCTTTTTTAAATAAATAGTACATAAACTGCCATAAAATAAGCAGACCTGATGGAGACGTGTTGCGCGCATGCCTTGAAAGGATCTGAAAGGATCCGGCCCATGAAAGGATTGGGCACTGACACCTAGCAATAGCTTAGCATTAGCATCAGTGTATTATTAGCACAGCGTTAGCATTAACCTAGCACTGGATTAGCATCTGCCTAGCATTAGCACTAGCCTATCCCAGGGGTCTGCAACCTGCAGCTCTGGAGACTCATGCGGCTCTTTGACTCTTTTGCAATGACTCTGTGTAGCTTTGAAAAAATAAAATAAAATAATGATTTGTTATTTCTTACAGAGGGTATTGATGATTAATGACATTAACTTCAAATAAAATTATGATAAAATAATTGGTTAACCTAAAAATAACATTGTGCAATAGCTCTGCCACCTCCCTACTTCACCTCCTGCAACATCTACAGACCATCAACTTTCCTGCACCTGTGGCTAACCTCAAGTTTTAAATCCCTTGTAAAAACACTACACTAACAAAAAGGCTATTCTGGAAGAAAATACAGATTTTATTTGTGTGGGGAAACATTTATTTAACTGCCAACAAGCCAGCTTAATATGCGAGATTGATATGTTGCAAGAAATGAGCAATTAGCACGTGTTGATCGACATGATCATGTGTTATCTAATTTAAGTTTTTTTTGTAGCCCTTCAAAAACATTAATTCATAAAATCATTCAATATTATTTTAACTGTATAGAATTTTATACACTGTATTATCTTCATTGAGAAGGTAATTTTTTCGGCTCTGGGAGAACTTTAATCCAGGTGAGATTAAGGTAAAATGGCTCCTTTGAGAGTAAAGGTTGCAGACCCCTGCCAATGACCCCTCTGTGAAATAATGCAGAAGTTATGATCGACATTGTTGAAATAGGTTGGAGGATCTGAAACAATCTTAATAAAGTTTAAAAAAAAAAAAAAAAAGCTGAAGAGACTTGAAAAGCTTGAAAAAGGTTGAAAAGTTAAATAGGTTGAAATCGGTGATGTGGATGGGAAAATGAAAAAGTTGAATAGTAAAATGGCAAGAAATTATCTGCACATTTTAACACCAAACTTGTTGAAATCGGTTCAAAATGTGCGAGTAGTAGGTGGAAGTGTTTTATAGTGAAACACTAATTATGTTTTCAAAATAAAATCATGATATCAGGAGAAAAACTGCATGCACAATTCACTGAACTTCTCTAAACTCACTCTCACCTTAAGACAGCAAAACAGTTCAAGATAAATTGTTCCACAAAGGCATCATGCATCATCTTACCATTTAATCTGTGTGCCCCCCATGCTGGGCTACAGCTGGGTTAACCCTGCGTGTAACTGGTCCCACTGGAGTCTAAGATCCACTCTGTCTGTGGCTCTAAAGCATCTGTGTGTGCATGGATTCAAACTCATGACAATCTGCAATTCTCCACACACTGACACAGCCCAGCTTTAGGCCTCTAGCTAGCCCGTCTAACAGCTAACACGCACACATACATGGCACACGCACACACACGCTCACACTCCACAAATAATCAATACATTCACTTTGTGGGCCAGATAAATATATAGGAAGTTAGATCTCAGTAACACAACCACACGAGATAGAAGAATATACACACGCACACGCACGCACACGCACGCGCACACACACACACACACAGAGAAAGAGAGAGAGAACACACTGTGCTGTTTGCAAAGTGGTGAAAAGTAGGTGTAAATGATGGGACTAAATAACTCTATCTTACATAAGAACAGAATAACTCTGGGCTAAAATATTCACTGAACTGAATCCATTTTTACAGCAACAACAAAGAGGAGCTTGTTCTCCCAATCAGTGACTCGCTCACTGAGCACAAATACAAAGTTCAACATTTTGAAAACCAGATAACTTTATTATTATTTAAGTGCGTGAAGTGAAGAAAAATCTTGTTTGTACAAATGTTTATGCTAACGATACGGCTAAAGTTACAGGGGAGCATGAAAGAGGATAACTCTGGGACATCGTCACATCCTTTTAAATGAAGCTTTGTGAGATTACGAGTGGCCGGGGTATTGTTTCTATAACTGCGGTTTATTTATTAGTGAGAATGCACGCTAATAAAGACTAATGTTAATGTTAGGCTAATGCTGATGCTAGGTTAATGCTAATGCTAGTTTAATGCTAATGCTAGGTTAGTGCAAATGCTAGGCTAATGCTAATGTTATTGCTAGGCTAATGTTAGGTTAGTGCTAAAACTAGGCTAATGTTATTGCTAAATTAGTGCTAATGCTCGGCTAATGCTGTGCTAGGCTTAGGCTAATGTTAATGCTAGGCTAATGTGATTGCTAAATTAGTGCTAATGCTTGGCTAATGCTTTGCTAGGCTTAGGCTAAGGTTAATGCTAGGCTAATGTGATTGCTAAATTAGTGCTAATGCTCGGCTAATGCTTTGCTAGGCTTAGGCTAATGTTAATGTTAGACTAATATGTATTGTTAGTAAATGTATGTTTTTTGGGGGTCATATTGTGTATTTCTGTTGTCGTTTTGCTTGTTTGCTAGTGTAAGTGTGTCAAGTAATTTTTTTGTGTTTTTCTTGTTTTTGTGCACCTTTGTTGTCATTTACTGTAATTTCGTATATATATTGACTGTGTATTTTTGTTGTTGTTTTGTGTGTTTTTGAGTAATTTTATGTATCATTGTTGTTGTTTTTATGATTACTTTGAGGGCTGCATACAATTAAACTGAGGGCCTCATGTGGCCCCTAGGCTGCCAGTTACCCATGTCTGCTATAGAGGATTTCCCTTCAGTTGAGGCGGTGGTGTCAAACTCTTTTCAGTTCAGGGGCCAAATATGGACCGGTTTGAGGTCAAAAGGGTGGGAAAAAGAAAATAATTGTGTTTTTGGAAGGGCTGACATGTCTACAACTTTTACTACTCACTTTTACTTTCTATTGCAGGGCCAAATTAAATGCTCTAAATTGGGCCGGAATTGGCCCCCAGTTCAAAATACCTGCAACGCTGATTATTTTCATGCTCGTCTGGTGCTCCTCGCTCGTATTGTTGAACCAGTGTTCGAACACACACGTTCCTCTCCCCAGCTGAGCGCCAGCCACTGAAAGATAAGGAGTTACAAATTACACACTGCTGATTAACATGTTACATAATCGTAAAAATAGGAAACAAGAGAACCCAGAGAGAGCAAATCTCCTCTTTGACAGATATTTTTACTTATCTGGATCAGTGATCCTGATTATGGTACCATAATCATTCACACTTTAAAGACTTGGGAAAAACGTATATGCCCATTAATAATAACCATACAGTAGGTCCAAATGTATGGATACCCCCATTTTTTATTTGAGAAAAATCACAATAAAATGGGCAATCCGGAACCAATCTTGATCATGAATCTCAGCATAGTAATTGAGGAACCAACAATACAAAGCTTAGTCAAATTTCATAAATACAGTATGTTAAGGTTTAATTTATTCAGGCAACTGTCCTTCAAGAAATCCAGTTTGATCTCCTGACATGTTTTGACTGACAACTGCCAGCCTTTGTCAGAGACGTCTGCTGATCGCTTTGAAGTTTCCTTAGAAGTGTCCTTGACTTCTGCATAACAATCTCTGAATGCATTAAACCGTAACATATTATCCAAAAAGAAGACAAAAATAATCTTGCTGGCATTATTACATGGAAGTCAAAGAAACTTCAAAGGAAACTTTAAAGTCAGTCTCAACATGTAAGGAGTTCCTCAGGAAATCCACTTTGATCTCCTGACATGTTTGAACTAACAAGAGCCAGTCTTCTTCAGAGGCGTCTGCTGACCGCTTTGATGTTTCCTTTGAAGTTTCCTTGACTTCCGCGTAATAACGTCTGAAAAAATGAAACCTTAAACAGTATAATTCAAAAAGAAAACAAAACTAATCTTGGTCAAATTTCATAAAGACCAGTTAATTACACACCGAGAGATTAATTTTTTTTAATTCCACCAATTATGAGGTATAGGGATTTTTGATTTTTTTTTTTAAACTGATCTGATCATTCTATTGATCCATATCCCTTCCAATATTTAATGGAATCTTCTATTACGTCAGGTCTATTTTTAGTTAAAATTTTGTCAAAATATTTTTATGTAATCCTGCAGACAAACAAAATAATAAATAACACAGGTAAAAATATGACCTTTGGGAAAGGTAATAATTTAAATATAATATTTTTGCAATTAAATAATGTAATTTCCCCTGAAATGTTGACAGGAAGAAACTCCTTGTGTTATTTTGGATACATCTTTCATACCTGTGATTATTTGTGCTTGTGGGAGGCAGTGAGGCTTGGAGTCGAGCTGATACCAGTGCAGCAGCAGCATCTTGAGCCAGAGCTACAGTGGACAGAGGGTTGTGGTGGGCGTGGCCTTTGGCTGGGTTCCCACCGTGTCCAGCTGTAGTCCTGTGATTGGCTGAAGGTTTGAAGTGAGCGGCCAATGCCAGAATAATCCTCATGACGGATTTCAAGTTACCATCGACGATGTCTGGAAAACATACAAATAAATTCCAAATGAACTAATAACTGTGAAATAAACAGGTTTCATCTTCATATGTGTTCTATTTTCTTTGTGTGTCCTGTCCACATTTGTGTTATTTAAAAGTGGGACGTGACTTACCTCTGGCGGATATGTGTGGCATTCGTATGTTTCTACTTGAAATGAAGCGCAAAACTTCCTCCACATTTTTCCTGCTCTCCTCTTTGTTCTGGGGAGGTACGTGCACTCCTTTTAACACTTCTCCAGCTGTCAGGTTTAAAAATAAAAAAATATTTTATAGCAGCATGATGGAGGTTACAGACTCAAAATGTGCTAAAATAGGAGTTATCAGTTGCATAAAACATTATATACAAATAATACTTCATATTCCAATTTATATATAGATAATATTACATCTAATGCATGTTACTATCAATTCTTAATTCACTAACTTAGTTTAGGTTTTGGTAACCAACTGAATGACTCCAAAACACACAAGTCAACAGAAAAATAAACAAAACGACAATAAAATATGCACAATGACTCCAAAAACACACAAAATGACAAGCAAAACTACACTTCATGACATTTAAAACACAAAGAAACTCTAAAAACACAAAAAATAAAATACACATGACTAAAAACACAGTAAAGTACAACAAAAAATACACAAAATTACTAAATAAAAACTCATGAAACAAAGAAAAACACACAAAATGACTCAAAAACACACAAAATTACAGAAAAATATACAAACTGAGAATCAAAACAGGCAAAAAGACTAAAAAAAACACAAAATGACAAGCAAAACTACACATCGAGACATTGAAAACACAAATAAACTCTTAAAGCAAACAAAACAATAAAAAATAAAATAGACATGATTAAAAATACAGTAAAGTACAACAAAACTACACAAAATTACTAAAAAAAAAACTCATGAAACAAAGAAAAACACACAAAATGACTCAAAATAACACAAAAGTACAGAAAAATATACAAACTGACAATAAAAAATATGCAAAATGACTCCAAAAACACACAAAATGACAAGCAAAACTACACATCATGACATTGAAAACACAAAGAAACTCTAAAAACACACAAAACTACAAAAATACACATGACTAAACACACAGAGAAGTACAACAAAAATACACAAAATGACTTTGAAAACATAGAGAAAAACTCCTAAAAAGAGAAAAAAATATGCAAAATGACTCCAGAAATATCCTAAATGACTCCAAAAACACAAAGAATAACCAGCAAAAATACACAACATGACTTCAAAAACACAAAACAGTGACTCTAAAAACACAGATAACATTGACAAACACAGAATATAATTCTAAATACATTAAAAAATGACCAAAAAAATATACAAAACACAAAACAAGACAAAAAATTCCATAATACAGCAAAAACTAAAATACAATGAGAGAAAAAAAAAAATTACAAAATAACAACAAAAAACCCTCATTATTTTTGTTCAAATTGGTCATTATTCTAAATGCTGACATGAATATTGATCACGCGGGCCTGATGTGATCAAAGTTGTTCATCTCTGAGTAATAATTCCAGCAAGATTATTTTTGTCATCCTTTTAAATCAATGGTTTCATTGATCTCAAAGGAGATCAAGGTGGATTTCCTGGGGGACAGTTGTCTGAATAAATGAAACCATAACATATTCATCTCTGCTCTGCTGGGTTATTGTGTAACTGTGTGTGTGTATGTCTGTGTGTACGTGTTCTTCTTACCAACTATCTCTATGAGCTCAGTGAGCACCAGGCCGTCCTGAAGGTCACGTCGGAGGTCATTGATGGGCTTCAAACCTGGTTTCTTCTTCAGCTGAGCGTTCACCCAGGAAACATAAGCTGCTAGCTGCTGCTGCTACACACACGCACACACATGGTTAGGGATTGAGGGGGTCACAGGGGCTGAGACTGGTTCTTTGTTTGGGATACTAGGACAGTCATAGGGGTGAAGGGGTACAACAACAACAATCACTAACGCAGTGGTTCCCAGTCCTTTTTGGATCGTGACCCCATTTCGATATCACAAATTCCTGGCGACCCCCAAAGACATTTTTTTTTCCTACAATCTTTCTTCGATCATGAGTAGTTCAGATATTCTTATAGTGTTTTATTTGAACTAGATTTACATTTGAGAATGTTAACATGATGTTAAATATATCTATTTTTAAACAGTAATTAATTTTGGATGTTTCTTTAAATCATTGTGTGTATTTTTGTTGTCAATTAATACATTACTCTGTTATTTTTGTGCATTTTCAGTCGCCTTGTGCAACTTTATGGTAATTTTGTGTGTTTCTGTTCACATTTTAGGTTTCTTTCCTGTTATTTTTGTGTATGTTTGTTGTCCTTTTGTGCATTTTTCTGTAATTTTATGTTTTTGGAGTCATTTGGGGTATTTTTGACATTAATTTGTAAAATTCTCTGTTATTTTTGTGTTTGTGTGTTTCTGTTATAGGTGATTTGTGTTATTTTTGTTGTCTTTTAGAGTTTGTTTGTTTTTTGTCTTTATTGTGTATGTTTCTTTAAATGATTGTATGTATTTTTGTTGTCCATTCATACATTACTCTTTTATGTTTATGCCTTTTTAGTCGACATGCGCAACTTTTGGGTAATTTTATGTGTTATGTGTGTGTGCGTGTGTGTGGGGGGGGGGGCACAAAATTAGACCGTGGGCCGCATATGGCCCCCGAGCCACCAGTTGCCCACACCTGCGCTAGAGGTGATACAATTAGCAATATAGTAGATAAATATTTCGTCATTATTTACTCGATATTTCAGGTTGAAAAACACTGCAATCATCATCATCATCACCCAGAGAAACAGGAAGTGAAAGGATCTGTTTCTCTCACCGTTAGCGGTGTCCGCTCAGTCACGTGACAGCCCGTTGTCCGGGTTACCGCACAAAGAACGCACACGTTCACTAATCATCCTCAAACACACCCCGTGTACAAAAACTCACATTATTTAGCTCACAAATATGAAAAAGCGCAGTTAACTAGTGTTTAATATTGTTACAGGAAGCGGTATGTAACCTACTCTGGTGATGTTTACCTCTCAAGCTAAACCTCAATGTTTAAAAAAGCATCCATACATTAAAGTATGAGGTATAAACGGTAGCAAAATGCTACAGGTGACACTTTTAAACAATTAAAACCGTCTTTCCCCCGCTAAAGTAAAGCTAACCTAAGAGGAGCAGTGAGTAGTAGTAAATGGTCCGTTACCTCCTGAAAACCTCCGTGTAGAACCTCATCCAGTAAACTTCCCCTAGACAATGAGGCGATCATCATTTGACGGGAAAACCCATTTAAACTCACCCGGTTATCCAGCAACAGACCCCCAGTACTAACTAGTAACTAGTTACCACTCATTCCCTCCGCAAACGTCAACTTAAACCCGCACACAGTGAGTGACGGCCCGGTCTGGAGGGGAACTAACCCGGGGTAACAACATGGGCAGGCCCCGGGGCGGAGGAAGCAGGGCGTGACTTTTTTGGGGGGCGGAGGGATATTAAAAAACGGAAACGATATAGAGGTACATTACATTTGTGTCTTTATTTTAATAATAATAATAATAAAAATTTTTTTTTAAAAAAAGTAGAAATGTTCTATATTTTTTCTCTCCACTTAATCAAAAAAAAGAAGAAAAAAAAAACTTAAATCCAAAAAAATTAAATAAAAAATATTTTCAATCAATAAAATTAACCTAAATCCAAACAAACTTTAAAAAAAAAAAAATAAATCAAAGGAAGAAGTGTACAAATGCAAAACAACAACAATAATAATAGTAATTATTATCACTGATTGATTGATTTTATTTAAGTGCAAAGCACAAGCTTGCCCAGCCCACATGGGTTTACAAGACACCGACTCAACATAAGCAATAAAACAGATGGTTATTGATATTATTTGTTTAGATTGAATAACTTTTTGTGGTTTACCAGTAAAGGTTTTTGGTGCACTGTGAGTAGACATTACTGGTGAAGCTAAAATTGTCTTCTGGTAAACAATTTTATGTTACAGTAGCACCAGTAGACATAACATGTTATTAGTAGGCTACATTTTTTGTATGTTTTTTGGAGTATTGTACTGTATTTTACTGTCATTTATAGTGATTTGTCTTTTTTTAGTCCATTCATTTTCTGCCACTCATCCATGGTTGGGTCTTGGGGGCAGCATCCTGAGCAAGGAGGCCCAGACGTTGCTCTCCCCAGCCACTTTGTCCAGCTCATCTGGGAGTGTTTCCAGGCTAGCCATCGTGTCCTGGGTCTTCCTCAGGATCGCCTGAACACCTCACCAGGGAAATGTGCGGAGGGCATCCTAATCAGGTGCCCAAGCCACTTCATCTGAACATACCCCTCCCGGATGACTGAACTTCTATTTTTTTTTTTTTTTAAATGTTTTTTGAGCATTTTTGTAATAACATTGTGTTTATCTTGATTTTTTTTTTTTTGGTGTCACTACTGTTGTTTTGTGTTTTTGTTGACTTTTTGGCCATTTTGAACATCTGCACAAACCTAGGGCCACAAGTTGCCTACATTCTTATTACTTCATCTAACCTCACAAAAACCTGTCCATACCTCCAAAATACTGAATGAATTACAACGTCATGTATTATGGCAGGGGCGTAAAACACATTTTAGTTCAGGGGCCAAAAACGGAGCAGTTTCATCTCAAGTGGACCAGATTTTTTGCAGGAAAACGAGTAATTTCAACATAATTTGGCCCTTGGTTTCACTTCTACATATATATATAATATAAAATACGCAAAAAAACGCCCATACCCAAGCAATAAGTGATAAATATCAGACCCCACAGAATCTTCAATTTAAATTTCCTACATTTTGTGACAAATTTCTTTTTAATTTAGGGAAATATGTAATGATTTGAGGAAAAATTAAGGATTTTGCAAGAATATTCATTTTTTTTCACATTAAAAATAACTGCAACCATGCAAATATTGTTGAGTTTCATTTACACAATGATTCATGTTTTCTCAGAAATTTTTACTTTCTCCTGCAGGCCGAATTGGATGCTCATGAGGGCCAGATTTGGCCCCCGGGCCATAAGTTGGACACGCGCATTAGGGTAATAAATTCAGTTATTCAGGCTTTGTTTGCATTACTTCTGTGTGTAGTTTTAGTTTAATGCAAACCAACTATAGTGACAAAGGTATTAGTCTATTGAATTAAAAAAGAATTGGACAAATCAAAGGAAACAAAAAGTTGGTTTGCGAACAAAGACACAAAAACCTTTAATTTAAATAGAAAGGAAAAAAAAAAAAAAATCACACAAAAAAAAAAAAAACTGTACATAACTTTGAGCAATGACTTAAAGCTCTTAAATAAAACACCCCCTCCCAAAAAAGAGCCGATACCGCAGCAAAGAGGGATGACGTTTGATACGTATTGTGCAAAAACACGTGTCAGTTGAGCGATTCTGCTTCTTCTCCCTCCTTTGACGAGTAAACAAAGTTTTCCTAAAAGCCTCTGCATAGTGTCTCAGTTGGAAAGGAACTCCAAATCCGATAGTAAAATAGATTAATTTTTTAAATATATATATATTTGTATACTAAACATGCTCTACAAGTGTGAAACATCAATTTTTAACACCCTGCTCCGAGAAGACTAAACACGGCTTGTTGCTCCGTTTACAAACAGCAAGAAGACAGAATTGATCACAATGTCTCTGATTTTCCTGAGTTTGAGGAGTCAAGGAGCTGCTTTAGACCTTTTCCTCAGGAAAACATAGAAAATTGGACATGTCTTTTATTTCCATGCAAAGGATTTACTTTGAGTCGTTTGAAGGAAAACGTTTTTTGACAAACTGAGCGATTTACCAAAAAATAGGTTTTGAAGCACATGAACCATGAATTAAAGGCAGCGTCTATTGTAAAGTCAGAGTGACCCAGTGAATGAGCAGCTGTCACATTTATTCCTCAGATATGTGTGAAGGTAAATCCTCTCTGGTTCCCTGCAGAGGGAAAGACGTTCGAGACTACAGTAGTTTTTCTGAATACATATAGTATTTTGGAGGGTATTTATTTGTTATCTTTGTGTATTTTTTAGTCATCTTGTGCAACTTTTGGTTCATTTTGTGTATTTCTGTTTACATTCTCTAATTTTGTTGTCTTTTTTTCCTTAATTTTGTATGTTTCTTTAAATAATTTTGTGTATGTTTGTTGTCAATTCATACTTTACTGTGTTAATTTTGTGTTTCTGTTTAGATTTCTTTGTTATTTTTGTTGTTAGTTCCTACATTTCTGTTATTTTTGTATATTTCTAGTCATGTTGTGCAACTTCGTTAATTTTGTGTATTTCTGTTCACATTTTAGTGCTACTTTTGTTGTCAATTCATACATTTATCTGTTATTTTTAGTCACCTTGTGTAACTCAATTTTGTGTTTCTGTTCACATTTTAGTCTTTTTGTGTATTTTTATCAATTCATACATTACTCTGTCATTTCTGTGTATTTCTGGTCGTCTTGTGCAACTTTCAGTTAATTTTGTGGATTTCTGTTCACATTTTATATATTTTTGGGTTTTTTTTGTTGTCTTTTGTCCCTTAATTTTGATATGCTGTATTTTGGAGGGATGCACACCTATATTGTTTTTGATTTACTGAAACATCCAAGTATAGGAAATCAACTTCAAGTGACAGGAACTACTCAGGGTTCTCCTTTCTTGACACTGAGGAGAGGTCGGAAGACAGAACACATTCAAATAGAATCTGTAAGACAATTTCATATCAAATAAATCGTCCACCTTTGCTTTAGTATTAGTTCAGCTTTTATTTCCAACTAAAACGCTGGATTCACCTGTTGGAGGAACAGCAGTAGTAGAAGTAGTGTTTTTTTTTCTTTTTTCTTTTAGCTTTTGCAGTAGTTTTAAAAACAGGAGGGGGAGGGGGTTGGGTGCCGCGCCATGGCAACGTAAACACAGCCCTCCACAGGATGGAGAGCCACGGGCGCACTAGATGGAATCCAATAATAATCAGAATATTAAAAAAATTGAGTGCATCTTCAGCACCGTGGGCCTTTTCAAGTAAAAAAAGAAATAAAATAAAAAAAGAACATTCCACTCACCAAAACACCACACAAAGGCTTTCAGTTTGTGATCAAAGGACCGTTCACAGAATGCGTTTTTTTTTTTACCCTGTGAAGATTGTAACGCTCGCCCGATTGGTTCGATTCAGGCTGAACGCCCTGACAAAAACAGGCTGTGAAAAAAAAAAAAAAAAAAGCACCACAGGCGGGGGGCCTCCATGTGTCCTGAAGCGGAACCTGCTGTGTCATGTTTGCACTCCTCCTTTGAATAATGTGTGTGTGTGTTCATGTGCAGGAGAGAAAATGTACACTGGTTCGATTAAATATCTTCTGATACATACGTGTAGTGTAGGTCCAATGCAGAGAGGGTGGGATGGGGAAACAAAAAAAAAAAAAGGCTTTTTAAGGTTTTTGCGTACGTTCACCAGCACTGGGCTGATTCTTTTTCTTTAAATATGCAAAAGAAAAAAATAACTGCTGCTGCAGATGTGACGACATGAGGGATAGTCAGAGGAAAATCCTTCCTCTAGTGATCCACAATATAGAAAAATAAACAATCCTCAAGCAAAAAATATCCCTTAATAATTGCACTGGCCTTTGTGGCCTGTCACTAGTGTTCCAACACCAAGGAACTCCGTATCCATGGAGACGGCGAATGAGAACGTGTCCCTCAGGGAATAAAACGTACTGACGTACATCAGGTCAGCATGCATTCAGACGTTTCACTCCTTTGGCTGAGAACGTGTGTGTGTGTCCTGAAGGCTGGAATGAGTCTGGTCACGGTGGGCCGCTCCACCTCAGTGTGCTTTTTGTAGAAGGAGGGGGGAGGGGGGGTGTCACCTGTGCTGACTCAGCGCAGGTGATCGAGTAAAGGCAGCTCTGTGGATTCCTCTTTTGGGGTGGGGGGGTCCCGTGAGGACAACGGCGAGGGGTCGAGTGTCTGAGTGGCTCCCAGAGGGTCTTGAGAAGGACTGATGATCTCTTGTCGGGCTGCGGGGGGGGGAGTGGGCTGGAAGACACAGATTCAACATTTCATTATAAAAGGAACTTACATTTTGATTTCTATGATACTGTAGCACAAGGATTGGCCACACATTGCTAATAGGTTGACACTGAATTTAGCAAAATAACCTCATTTTACAAAATTATTTATGCAGTAATTTAAACTGTCTGTATTTCATTCTAAAGGTGTTCCCATGCATACCTGATGACAGTGTGACAACGAAAACTCTGCTAAAGTGGCATTGCTGGTGATTTTACAAATGAAAAGTTATGCCAAATCATTGACATATAATGGAGAACTTTATAAACAAACCAGGACATAAAAAGCATTAAGTGAATCACTGTCTTCTTCGTCTGGTGAAGAAACAGACGCTCCATCTTGCCAAACCTGCCGTGACAGTTTTCCGAATTTGAAGTCACATGACTATTTAACAACAAACCCAAATGTGTAATGTTGTCAAAAATAATCATGCAAACTTTAACCTGTGAGTAAATTATCTCGTTTTCCAGAAGAAATCCCTGTAATTTATTGATCTATGAGAATGAGGCTATTTCTACATCTGCGTTTAAAGAGGGGATGGATTGTTGCCAACGGCAGCTTTAAAGGAAAAAAAAAAACAATTTTAACTTAATCTTAAATCTTTTAACCTTAAAAAGTCTTTAGAGACAAAAACTATTACGACGACTTCAAGTGTTTAATGGATTCAAATTCAATAATATTTGATCAATATGGTAATACTATATAACAGAGCTGAAACACCGCATTAATCAAGCTGGCTACCTTTAAATATTTTGATAGAAATAGTGAAAAGTTAAAAATTTAGATATTTTTGAAAGTGTTTTTTGAATTATGTATGGGATTCCTAAAATGCGGAGCTCGTAAGATGTTTAATGGTAATTAATTAAAAATCTCCCATTATTAGTAAGTCATGTTCTTCTGAAAAACAGGAGAATTAACTCACAAACAAATGTCAAAGGTTGAAATAGTTTGTCCCCATCACAAACATTAGGTTTGTTGACAAATGGTCATGTGACTTAAACTTTTGAAAAGCTTTGCGCATTGCATTGTGGGATTGGGAATCCCGTTAAAGATGATGACGAAGCAGAAAAGTTTCACAAAAGATTCGGCAAAGATAGGCTACATCTGTGCTGACACACAGGAAGTAGAATCTATTCTTTTTCGTGGTTTCGCCGCAAATGATATGAAATGCTTCACGTTATTACGCTAAATTTATGATACAAGCTTAGATGTTTGAAGTTATATTTCTGATGTTTAAGAAGTGTTTTTACTTCATTCTCACTGGGATTTTTTGTGTTTCTTCAGGTAATAATTTCAGATAATCCATAATAACTCTAAAATAGTATAAAGCAGTGGTTGACCCACCTGTGTGCGGACAGTCTGCAGCGTCACTGCTTCACTCTCCATAGCTGCAGGTCCGTTAAAGCCCTTCCTGCCTGAGAAGCTCCACTTGCCAAAATGGCTCTCGTAGAGCAGCCCGGCACCCGGGCCGAGGCCAGCCCGCTGGCCCGCTCTGTACCCCGAGTTCTCCAGCAGACTCGGGGGGCAGAAACGCTCTGGGCAGGGCAGAGGGGGCGGAGCCATAGAGCTGCTAAAGGAGAGCTGGGAACTGGACAGCTGGTGGCCTAAAAGGCCCTGGATGGAGGAAGCGCGCTGAAGCGATGTGAGCAGCCCCGCCTCCATCCTGCCCTCTGATTGGCTGAGCAGAGCTAAGGGAAGAGGTTGGGGATGGTGAGGCCAGCTCTGGATTGGACCTACAGGGTTATCTGTACCTGAAACACAAAGAAAAACTGTTTTTTTGATGCAGAATTGTGACTTTCATCGCATTTTAGCAAAGTAAAAGTTGAAAATATGAGATATTGCAAAATATTAGATATGTATCGGATTTAGATCCACATATGAAAGTGGCCAGGGTCGGATTTGAAGAAAATAAATAAATAAAATAAAATGATTTGTTCCGTTTAAACTGTCTTTAATAGATTTCGGCCACATTTGCCTGCAGTCTATATGTAGCCTTACAACAGGGGTGTAAAACTAATTTTAGTTCAAGGACCACTTATGACCCAGTTTGATCTTAAGTGGGCCGGACCAGAAAAATCCACATTTCTGTGAAGGAAAAGGCAACAAATTCAAACAAATACCTGAATGTTAAGAAATGAGTGAAAATCCCTTAACTTTACAAGACATTTTCTCTAAAGCTGCAATGTATATTTGAGAGAATTCTGTGGGAAAATGTGCAAGAATTTTACAGGTTTACAAAAATAAATAAAAATTAGAGATTTAATATTACTATAAATCAGTGTATTGTCATTGAAAAAATCCTAAAGCACACCACCAACCAAAAATGTTAAAAGTGTATTAACAATTCACAATCATTCTTATCAAAGTGTCTTGAATAGGAATCAAATAAATACAAAAAAAGTTTTCTGGTCTTTCATATTTCCTCTTTCTGATAAAAAGTGTAATTAACAATCTGCAGTCATTCTTATAAGAGTTTTTAATAGGAACCAAATGAACAGCATTTTTAACATTTCAATTACAATTAACAATATGCAATCATTCCTTTCAATGTGTCTTGATTACAAATAAATCCACAAAACTATCATCTTTCATATTTTGCATACTATATACACGTCACGTAAGTTTAAAAAACAACATTAAAATGATTAGAACTACAATTACACTTTATTCTGTGAAATATTGTTGTGTTTTATATTATATAATTTTATGTTACATAATATAAATACTATAATATTACGATTATATTGTTATTACTAAATAAATAAATAATACATTTTTAAAATAAAATAGTTTTCTGTATTTTCAAACGTTGTAAATAATGTAGTTACTGCAACTGGGGGTGTGCATTGTCATGAATTTGATGATACGATTCATGATTTGCATGTCCCGATACGATATATCCTGATACTACTGTAAATACAATATGGATTCCGATATATCGCAATAACAATTATTACACATTTCATCTTTACAAGATTAATTTTTTTTTTTTGGAACAATACAATAATCGTGCAGTGAAATATTGCCGAATTGATCTTTTTCTTACATCCTTAACTGCAACCCCCCCCCCCCCCCCAAATCTTATTTTCTCTACAACTTGTACGGCAATTCTGAAAAATTCCTGTTTTTTTTATTAGTTTGACATATGTGCCTTAGAGCATGCATAATAACACCTGAATGTCCACAGAGAGTTTAATGAAGCAAAAGTGTTTTCCTGCGCTTACCCATGGTGGGCTGGACCGTGGTGATGTGTGGTAGGGGGAGGCTGGAGGCTGGTGTGCTCTGGGTGGTGTGAACAGCTGGATTAGTGGAGATGGACATGGATCCTCCTCCACAGTCAGAGTCTTCAATGTTTCCTCCACTGTTACATCCAGCGCCGCAGCCTTTCTGTAGCCTGTGGGTAAAACACGATTGGACAGTTAACACTTCCCCTCTACATTCCTGTTTGTGCGTGTGGTGTGCCCACTGCCCACCTGTCCCAGCTGCTGATGAGCCACGTGTAGATGTTGTGCGGACTGACCGGGCCCCCCCACACGGACCGGAGCTGCACGTGCCCCCCGGCGTAGGAGGTGGTGAGAGGAGAGACGTAGATGGGGTAGCCGATTGGCTGATCGCACGAGGAGTTGATCATGTTCCTCAGCGCCTGCTTGGCGTTCTGGATGCTTCCACGCTCTGGGTTTCGATTGCGCAAGAAAACCAGCTCCTGCTGCTGCCCCGCCCACAGCCCACGCACACATTCTCTGTTCACCTACAGAAGGCAGAACAAACACGTTTAGGTTCTCATTCTGTGTCCAAGGGGAAGGAAGAACAAGGAAGACTGGGACCTTAATGACTCTGAAGCTGAGGAACCTCTTGTTCAACATGATGATCTTGTACTCGTCGCTGCCATCATCCATGATGTGGCGCAGTGCCAGCAGCGAGGGCATGTTAGCTAGGATGGCGCTGCGCCACACCGGGTCGCCCTCGTGTGAGATTAACATTTTCTCCTCGTTGGCGGTGATGGCGTCGTACAGAACCATCAGATCCTCGTACTCATCAGGAGACGTGAAGTGATCCTGGATAGAAAGAGTCAAATTAATGCTAGGGGTGAGGATCACCATGAATCTGACCATTAGATAAATCCTGATACGAGACAATATCACAAAATCAAATTTCACCTTTACGAGTACGAAATGCTAAGAAATATAATTTATCTAATTTTTTTAAAAGCTTGCAAGAACAAGTAATCATACTTTATCAAACTAGGCCTGGGCAACATATCGAGAATCAAGATTTATCGAGTTTTCTATTTTGGCGATAAAGAAAATTACAATATAGCCTATATGGATAATTTTTTTTATTCATAGCTTATTTTGTATAGAAAATACTTTTTTTTTACTTCTCAGATTAGCATGAAAAGCACAGTTATTTGGATAATTGAGTGCGTCCTAACCCAGACCTTGCCTTAAAAAAGCAACACTACAGAACTCACTCACACATGCTGTCCCTTATAGGAGAAAAAGCAAAAAAAGGGAAAATATTGATCAGCTGTGTGTTAATAAATGTGCCTATGTGGCATTTTTTAATCAGGAAATCAGGAAATTTCTTTCTGGTAAACCTTTATTAAGTTAAAAATATCAAAATGTATATCGTCATTTTGAGGAAAAATATATCGTTTTGAATTATGGTCCATATGGCCAGCCCTATCAAACTGTCAAATTACATTTTTCAAAAAAGTTAAACTTTTGCTTCTATAAGAGATTCTGATTCTAAGTTCTTAAATTCTTTAAGAATTTTTTTCTTACACCCTTAGCTCATACTGTGCAGCTTTTTGTCAATAAATGTGCCTGTGTGGCATTTTTCATCAGCAAATTTAACCCAGAATTGTCTTTTTGAATTGTCGGGCGACCGTGGCTCAGGTGGTAGAGGGTCGTCTTCTGATCAAGAGGTTGGGGGTTCGATCCCAGTACCTGACTATGTGAACCTTAAGTTGCTCCCAGTGGTCGACTAGTGCCTTGCATGGCAGTCCTGTCCCACTGGTGTGTGAATGTGAGAATGATTGGGTGAATGAGCTGTTATGTAAAGCACTTTGAGACTCCTTCAGTGTGGGGATAAAGCGCTATATATATCAAGTCCATTTACCATTTTGGGTAGGACTTTATTGATATTTGTATCGTATATCGCTATTTTGAGAAAAAAAAAACGAGATATGAATTTTGGTCCATATCACCCAGCCCTACTTTTCACCGATACCTAACGACCGGGCATTTAAGTGTTATGCATATGTTAGCGCATTTGAGGGTTTTTTACATTAAAAAACATGATTAAAAAAATTAATCTGGACATTTTTTGGATCGATACAATTATCGTGCAGTGAAATATCGTGATAAATCGACGAATCGATTTTTCCTTACAACCTGAATATAAAACAAATGTTTTCATATTTGCAAATCAAAAGGCTTTTACCTGATGGAGTTTGAGAGACATTCGAACTCCTGGTGCAACCACCCGGTTCAGCAGATCCATGTCTGCAAACACCCACTCGTCTCTTGGAGACGTGATGCGAAAGTCTCCTTTGAAGAGGGCGTGAAGGCCATAAAGAAACGGCTCCAAGCTGTCAAACAACCAAACATTGTGTATTGGTGATTTCTGCAGCTACAGTCAGTCACACATCGAGCTACAAAGCGGTGGTTCAAACCTTGCAGACATGCTGTGTGAGGCCGTGCCCAGAGCTCTTCTACCCAGGATACACAAACCGAAGCAAAGGTTGACGAGCGGAGAATCTCTTTCACATGTCACAGGCTATAAAAAGAGAAACAACTATTACACTTACTGTACATTTAAATATATAAAAGCTTGACTGTGCAATTAATAAGAGATCAGAATCAGGAAAAGCAAGTCTTCTTTCAAAAAGTTGAAACACCACAGGACGACTCATTCCTTCTTGACCACTAGTTTTCAAATGATGAACTTTCACTTTTACTTTCTGTAAAATTTGAATACCAAAATAATTGAACTTGTAAAGTCACAAAGCTTTGGGTTTGATTGTTCAAAAGGACTCTTATTGAGCAGGGGCGGAGCTAGAGAACTGGCACGGGCCAGATCTGGCATTTAATTGAACATCACAATCAATCAAATGAATTGAAACAATTAATACAAGTTATTGAATGATCCTACAAGAAACTGTTCCTCATCCATCAAATGTATTTCTGCAATTTATTGTGAAGATCTATATTCATTGATTCCTTAAGCAGAATACACACAACGATTTTCTAAATATAAAGAGATTTTTTCAGTTACAGAAATCATGCATAGATATTTGATCTCCTCTAAAGCTCCTATTGAAATATTTCCACAATTTTCATTATATTATTCTTATTATTATAAGTCTTGATTTGTTAAAAAAACTGACTTTCAAAAATAATGGATATCAATTTGATTTTACACTAATCCTGATTAATGATCTTCCAATTAACAGTCTGCCAGCTGCTGAAATAATATTCTTTTTTTATTTTTATTTTTTAAAAGAGTAAAAACAAAAAATAAAAAAGGGGAAAAAAAAAGATTTATTTAGGAACACCTCACAACATCTTTATTATTCTACAGTATATTTGAAATATCCAAATTTGAAGGACTGACCAGTTTTTCTTATTTTTTATGTATTTTTACAATCAATTCATTTGTGATTAATCTATTATCAATTTTTGTCACCACCCTTATTTTGAAATACCACTGAATTGTTTGGTTGTGTCCTTCTGACATCAACCATCCATTGTTTTAAAGTCTAATTCTGTCACAGACGTGCGTGGACTCTAACCGTTTGCCTCCTGCTGTTGCAGTACTGAATCCAGTCCAGATAGGCCATGCAGAATGAGGAGGGGGTGATGCCAGATGCCCTGTGGTCATAGTCCTCATCGATGTTCAGGTTAAAGGTGGGGTCACTGTCCACGTAGTTTGGGCTGAGACACGGCCGTAGAGCGTCCTGGACCGACTCGTTGGCTAGCCATTCCTCCAGCTTAGCTGAACGATTCACGTAGTAAATGATGCTCTGTTGGATCCAGAATGGTATAGGTTACTGCTTGGCTCTGCATTCCACTGTTACATCGACTCGAGAAGAAAAAGAAAATTCCTCCACCACGAGGGATGTAATGATTAATCGTAAGGCAGTTAAAAATCGATTCCTAGGTATCACGATTGACTGATACTTTGAAAATTGAATTGCAGTACTTTTCTTTAAACAGCAGAGGGCGCTATCCAGAAATGTATTTATCCCTTCTCTTGTCCAGCAGTGTACGCAGTGGGCAGAATCTGCTAGTACTTTCTTTCTGGCTGCATTCTACTCTTAAACATGTTAATAAATGATTCCTTACCCCTTTAGCACCAAAAGAATATCTGTAATATTACGTGAATATCTGTAAAAGTCATAGCATCTCTTCACTGCAAGAATTTCTGCATGCCAACCAACCACTGGGTTACCACCGCCCTCTGCTGGTTCAAACAAATATCTGACGTAAATCAGTGAAATTACTGTTTTTTGTTTTTTTAAAGTCCAATTGTTAAGGCACAAAATACATTTTCAGTTGCACTTTTAAAAAAAAAAGAACTATTATGCAGTTTTGCATTGTTTACTATAGAACCAGAATTTAAATGAATAAGATTCTTCTTCATTTGTAATATTCCTTTATTTCATTCAAGATTTATTTTTAGTTAAATTGCATTGTTCTGAATAGTTTATCAAGGGATTCTTTGATAATGAAAAATAAAAGGAAAATAATACAGTATTTTTCAGTCATCATTTGCCTACAGTACCATTTTGTAAAATAAATCGCGAGAGAATCGTATCGTGAACCCAGTATCGTGAATCGAATCGCATCGGGAGTTGAGTGAATCGTTACAGCTCTATCCACCACCGTACCTTGACGTAATATGTGATGAGGATCTTGCGTAGGTCGAACACTTGCAGCATGGAGGCTGCGTTGTTGTCACTAATGCTGTAGCCCTCCAGCACGTACTTGGTGGCCGCCACCTCCCAGGCCAGCCAGCGCTGTCCGAAGGCAGCGTTGAATGACAGCATGTGAGGGAGGTGACCCGGCTCACAGCAGCAACAACCCTCATCCTCCTCCACGCCTTCTGTGATGGCCTCCACCTCTCTCTGCTGACAGTAGGTACCTAGAGACACAGAGGAAACAAAATGGAACAAGGTAAAACATCCTCATTTTAGGACACAAAGAACCACAATATAGAAAATATAGAAATAAACATTACCTGTTAAAAAAAAAAAAAAAAAAAAAAAAAATCTAAATTTGAACAGTTGCATTTTTTGTTTTTTTCTGTTATTTTTATTGTCGCAATGTATTTATTTCTGACATTTTTTAATATTATAATTTTTGTGCTATTGCAGTCATTTTGTATATTTTTTGGAGATGTCTTGTGAGTTTTTTTTAACTGTATAATATATTTTTGGTCTGATTCTTGTATTTTTTTTTAATCCTATTATATGTTTTATGAAGTCATTTTGTGAATATTTTTCATTGTGTTTTTTGGGTCAATTTGAGCATTTACTTAGAGGGCCGCACAAAATTAGACTGAAAGCTACATGTGACCCCCTAGGCAATAGATTTTAATGATTACTCCTAACATTTATTCACTTTTGAACCTACAGTAATGTTCTTCCCTGGATCAGAGTAGCCTGGGAATTTTATGGGATTCCTCTGGATAAACAGACATTGGTGATAAAACCTAAAGAGAAATCATGTCAAATTGAGTTTCTCCATAATTAAATTAATTACGAAAGCTTATTCATGACGGCCATGATAAATATTTAAAAAAAAAAGGGAAAATAATTGCCGCAACCCTGAAAAAAGGAGCAAGCGGGTCAGAAAATAGATGAACAGATGAAATAACCCTAAACCTACCCAATGTAAATACAGAATAATTTAAAGGATCCAACACATGAGACAGGTTAAGGCTGTGTTTTTGGTCCCCATGAACCAGTGCAGCTGACCTCTGAACTCTAAACCTCTGAGCTGGAAGGTGACCAGGCCGTTGCCGATCTCGATGATGTGCACCAGAGCGTTGAGGTAGTCTGAGGCCAGGATAAAGCAGTCGCCCGTGGTGTAGTTTCCCCAGCGGCCGAGCAGCAGGTCCCCACACAGGCTGTGCTGCAGCGAGCGAGTCAGGTGCTCGTAGAAAATGGAGTTTAGGTTGTTGTCGTCGGCACCTGGAACGTAAGCAGAGACAACGTGAGAAACAATAATACGAGGTCAAGTTAAAATAATTTGATGGCGAGCGAGCACTGTGACTGTGACATACCAGGGTTACGGTCCAACTGGGTGGCGAGTCTGGTGTTGGAGTGGTCGACCCGTTTAGTGCTGAAATTCGTCACAAAATAAGCAAATCTCAGAGTACGTACAATGAGTGTAAACTTTAATTCCATCATATTTGTATTGGTAGTTACTTGTAGTCACGTTCCCAGAATTTTACAGGCCGGGTATATGACGTGACGAACACAGCACTGCCTAAAACTGGATTGAGAGGAGTGGAGAAAATAGCAGAAAAGATGGCCTGTACAAACAGGACTGCAGAGTCTGAGGAGACAGAGTTAAGGGCAACAAGTACACAGAGATCCAAAAACAGACATAAAATGCAGAGTAAAAAATAATAATAATAATCCCTAAGTTTACAGATTACTTACCACTATTGTGCATTTTCTTTAAATTTTAAATGAGCCATTTTCATGATTTTAAAGCTGCTGGAGGATATTTTTTTAATCAGATAAAGATAATTTGCTTGAATAAAAGATAGAAAAGTTTGAAATTGCTGCCTGAAAGACTAATCTCCACTGTAAACACTCCGTTTATTAACATTTTCGGAAAAGTTTTTACACAGCATTGCATTGTGGGATGTGGAGTCTCATTGACGGATGTATAAGAGTGTTTTTACTTCTATCATATCATATCGTTCATTCATATAAATTAAATTATAGGGATTGTGTTGAAACTGCTTTATCAGATAAAAGGGTAAACATGTTTGATTCATAAGTTTCAAAAAGAAAAAAAAAGTTTTAACTTGGTGCTTCAATAAACCTCACAACAAAAGTATTTTTTTCAAACCATTTTTGGGATTTTATGCCTAACAAACATTTTACTTATGTTTTTCGCCTTCAGCAGCTTTAAATAGTTTTTCCCTCCTTTTTAAAAAATGAAAAAATTAATTATTTCTGTTGTCTGTGACATGTTTTAATTATTTTCGTGTATCACTTTAAATGGCTGAAATGTGCTACATAATTTGCCAAACACTGAACCATAAGTTGCTCCCAGTGGTCGTATAGTGCCTTGCATGGCGGCTCTGTGCTATTGGTGTGTGAATGTGTGAGTGAATGGGTGAATGAGCTGATATGTAAAACGCTTGGGGACTACGTCAATGTAGGGATAAAGCGCAATATAAATCAAGTCCATTTACCATCTATAATTATATACATACATTTGGAGTTTTTAACTTGGAAATACCGAGTTCTAAGTTGTCTGGTACGCAGTTTAAGGCTACTTATCGTAGCTTTTAAGTGGTTTCACTGTTGAAAAACAATCAAGGATACGAGGTACAGCGAAGGGCTGCGCAAAAGCATGAAAGGCTGAGCCCCAGGTGATCTGCCAAGGAGCAATGTAGGTCAGCACGAAGCGCAGCTTGTACAGCAGGTCCCACATCTGACAAATTAAGAAAAACAGACAAAAATCATAGGACTATAAGTAAAAATGTGCCAACAACAGCTGTGCTGTGTGTCCTTACCTTGCTGAAGAGAATGGACATGAAGTAGTAGTCGATAAGGAAGGTCTCAGAGAAGTGTGGATAGTCAAACTGGAAGAAGAGCGTGGTGAAGCATAGCATGACGTACTGCTGTGATGGAGCGCAGAAAGACGAACGCAGCAGCTTCATGCCTGCCACCGAGATGAAGAGCGCTCGGCTGCTGTAGTGATTTAACGAGGCAGAGAGAGAGGAATCAGTGAGACCTGCTGAGCTCAAACTGATCAAACTCTAGGCAGCTGTGTGCAGGTGCTGCAATGTAACGCCATTTTGCATCATTTGGCCACAAGAATCTGTACATAATCTGACAGTAAAACAACTTTTACATGAATCCAAAATTATTATTTTTTGTATTAGACTGTAAGGCAGACATGGGTACTGGAGCCTTGAGGACAACATGTGGCCCTCAATGTAATTTTGCACGACCTCTAAAATAAATGCACAAAATAAATCAAAAAAATACAAAATGAAAAGGAAAAATACACAAAAATTAACCAAAATACCCACAAAACAACAAAAACATGAAATGAACAAAAAAAAAAAAACAAAATGACGAGAAAAAGGCACAGAATGGTTCAGAGAAAATACATAGAAAGAATGAAATGGGGATGAAAACATTTGTTGTTTCTTTTTCTTGTGTTTACGTTTTTATAGAGAAAAACACTAGTCGATGCCAGAATATTTCTTGAAACATGCGTTTCATCTTACCTAGAAAAGGAGATATTCTGTGTATGTATAAAGATAGTGTCTGTAATACATGTCTGCATTTACCCCACCCCCCCACCCCAAAATAAATAACATGCACAACATTACTCAAAAAAAACAAACACACAACACTAAATCAGCTGCAAAAACACAAACAAGGTTGTGACAAAAAAGTGACCCAAATACAATAAAAAACATAGAAAACAAATACAGAAAAACACTAAAATAGACAAAAAAAATGCACAAAATGACTCACAAAACACAAAGCAAATGAACTTTTACTTAAATCAAAAATTAAAACAGCATATTTCTTTGTATTAAACTGTAAGGCAGACATGGGCAACAGGAGGCTTGGGGACCACATGCAGCCCCCCAATGTAAATTTGTGCAGTCCCTAAAGTCAACGCACAAAATAAATTCAAGAATCACAAAATGAACAAAAAAAATAAATGCACAAAAATTACCTTAAAAAGAAACAAAAACAACAAAAACATCCAAAATGAACAGACAAAAGATTTTCCCATAAGTGTATATATCTCAATACTACCATCTGAAAGCAGTCATCCACACAGGGCAGTGCTGATTAACACAAAGACAAATGAAACAGACAGGAGAAACTTACTAAATGTCCAGCTCTTTGTTGTTTTGGCCCACCCTCCGTGCTTCTGTAGTCAGAGAGTTGAGCACCACTGCAGGGTAGATGAAATACTTTTCCACACACTGAAGCCACGCATAGAGCTTTTCAAACCACATCAGTTGAGCTGCATCTGAGAGAAAAAAATATTCATTCAGTGAAAAACAAGTCAGGAAGTGATCATTTGACAATCTGTCAGTTCTCTTCAGGATCATTTAACTTTTTTTTTTTTTTTTTTTTTAAATCGAGAGGTATACTGACAGGAAAAAAAGGCTCAGAGACTTAAATCTAAAATAATAATACCAATATTTTCATGGATTAGGAAGCTTAACATGGAAACCAAGAAATAAAAAACAAATTGGATGATAGATATTTTTTTTTGTGTATTTTACAGCTGATTTAATACATGGGTCAAAACCAACCTGTTATCATAAGAGATGCTAACAGAGAGCTAACACAAGAGGAAGGTTATAATTTTGGGGGTTATTTATTTCAGGCACAGTAAGTAATGAAGACATAATTGTAAAGGCAAGATTTAATTAACCCCAACCCTGATTTGAGTGTAGAGAGAAAGTCTAAGTGACAATGAGCTCTTTATTACAGGAAAACAAATATTACACACTCACCTCGAACCTCAAACTGACTGTACTCTTTGGAGCGGAGCACGGGGTGAGCCAAGCAGAACCAGGGCAGCTGTTTACGAAGCTGAGGCAAGAGATAGTGAGTAATGAAGCCAACGACTCCAGCCAGGATGTACAAGACGAAGCTGAGAGCGGGCTGTGAGAGAGAGAGAGAAAAAAAAAAAAAAAAAGAAGAGTAATAGCTGTTATTAGTAGTAGTGAAGTAAAGTCTTTGAAATACTCAACAAGTAGAATAATAAACTGACTTGGAGGGCGATGAAAACTGTGCTGGCACTGATAGCAAAGGTTATCACAGCCATGAGGGGACACATAACAAGGTCTGAGTGAAAAATCTCCTTCTGCAAAGACAGTGAAAGGTGGACTTTGAAAATGATAACATCAGGAAATCTCACAGTAAATGGTCAGTAAATCCTCTTTACCACGGAGTTACAGAGTTTTTCAGGAAGAGGGTCTTTAATCTCTACGAGGGATTCTTCAGGCGTCCGGCTCTCCAGGTCTGGGAATAACTTCGACCGGACCAGTGACCTGAAGAACCAGGGGAAAACTATTTAAGTGGATGGTGAAAACATGAGGCATAACATGTAGATGCTCCAATTTTCTGTGATGAAATGAAAATGGGTAAAGTGATGGAGAAAACGGTGAACTGTAAAATGAATTTAGGACATTTTGAAATGTAAAATCGCAGTCCTTAAACATTCAGAGTTTTGAAAGTACATGCATGCAAAGTAATTCAGTAATTTTCCCCTGGGATATTTAAAGTATTTATTTTTTTATACTGCATTTTTAACTAGATTTATATTTAAGAAACTGAAAGCATATAATTGTATGTACCATATTGTTTGAGAAAGAATAATAATTATTTAAGCTCTTTGAGGTTTTTGCCTGCACTGTGCATCTATTTCTGTGGTATTATGCATTATTTTTTATTTGTGCAAAATAAATTAATTAATTACAAAAAAATGTAACTCTAATCAGTAATTTAATTTTAATTTTATCATAACTAGAAATTTCAGGTGACCCCAAGGTTGAAAAACCCTGTAGGGATTGGGATGAAACTGCTTTATCAGATAAAAGGTCAAAAATTTTTGATTTATAATATCCAAAAAGATATATCAGGTTTCAACTTCAATATCAACCACACAACAAAAATGCCTAAGTCATTTATTTAATACATTTTAGGATTCTATACACATGCATTTTTATATTCTAAAAAAAAAAAAAAAATTATAAAAATAAATGAGTAAAGTCTCAAAATGTCACATTTCTTATGAGGGTGAGGATATAAATCTTAACGCATGTGTGCTACTACTAACCAACAACAATAACTGAATACTGACCACAAAATGGTGGGATCGCTACTTTGGCGACTGAGGTGGTAGGATAAGGCCAGGAGAAGGCCGCAAAACACAGAGAACAGGACTGGCACATGGGCGTCCCCCCATGGTGTCTGAAATAACAAAAAATGTATCATTAAACAAGTTACTATCTACGTTAAATCAAACACCTGATCTCCAACATACATTTATAGCACCAAGGCAAAAGCCGTAGAGCAAAGCAGCCACCAGCACACTCCGGAAGAGGCTGAATAGAGATGAGAGGGGGCTGGTAGTGGCTGAGAAAAGAGCACACACACATTGTTAGGATGTTTCTTTCCCTGAAACCAATGGAATATGTATTCTATGAGTGTCTCAAAGTCAAAGCAATATCTTAGCGCTATAATTGACACATCTGACTGCACTTATCAACAGATCAAAGTTGATAAACTTCCTGTGAAGGTGGATGATCGATTATGTTTTACACATGGTCGCTTTCTTACCGGTTCCACCAAAAACGTGCATGTCGATCTGCTCCAGCAAGCACATCACAAAAGTATTGACCTGAGGTAGCAACCCGAAAAGAAAAATCACCGGAAAACACAAGGCAAACACTGTTGGGGAAAAAAAAGGAAACAAAATCGTGTCAGTGATGAAATTTACTGACACTTCAGTAAGCATTCTAAGCCTGACAACCTAAATGTTTCATAGGTTGTGCGAATAATACGTAACGCTGACCTATGAGCACATCCCTAATGCAGATCAGGAAGTGTGCGGAGAAAAAGGTGACCCCGTAGAGAGAGAAGGGCTGCAGGCTCCCAGCACGGCCGGTGAGGTCAAAGAGCCAGATCATGACACAGCACAGGCAGAAGTAGACAGGCCGGCTGTAAACTATGATCCAGTTATGGCCCTGGTAGACACGGGAAATATTCAGTCAAATGTAAATGTGAGGTAACGGAAAAACATTTCAGTTGAATATTTGCTTTGCTGAATAAAATCTGAAATATGGGCATTACTCACATGCATGGGAGAGGCTGCATCTGGTTGTACGCTCTAAAAGACAGTAGAGGGAAGGAGGAGGGGGGGAAAAGAAAAAAAAAAAACTTTATGACTGATATGGCTGTTTGTTGTTTACCAGCTGACCTATCCCAACTTTTATTTTACTCATCTATTATTATTTAATTTTTTTTAATTGCGTAATGTAATTTTGTTTATTTTAATTTTAAATATGGTTATGTAGTGTGCTAATTTTATTCTGTGCATTTTATTTATTTACTTTCGATTTAATTTGTAAATTTTGTTCATTTTATTTATATGCATTTTTGTGCATGCATCTATGCGTATATGTGTGTGTCTATAAATATATATATGCGTACATTCTAATTTTGTGTGACTTTTTTTTTTTTTTTTTTAATGGCATGGGTAAAAAACATCCATTCTTTTGTTTTGATTAACTATTTGTTTAACACTATTGTTGCTATTATTCCAACTGTTACAATCATTGCTACTGTTATTGTCTGTTTTGTTTTGTTATGGTTTATCCCTGATTTCTTTGTTGTTTTTTATGCATGTAATTACTGTATCAAATGTGTAAAACTTTGTTAACAGAGTGTCAAAAATGTGTAGTGAAAAAAGTTGTAAAAATAAAATTAATAAATCAATACAATATGACGCTGGCTTAAGAGACTCATTAGAAAAACTTTGGTTTAGGAGCATTATGTTTTTAGCGTGGAGGAAAATGGTTTAGAAATATCGATTTTTTTTATTACCAGATAAAGACTTAGTGTAGGCCTCAGTGATCAGTAAATCTAAGACCATTCAAAAAAATTACATTTGTTTTGATATCCACTGTAAATTGATACTGATTTACTGTATAATGCCGGCAAAGTTTCACACATTGCATTGTGGGATGTGGAGTCCCATAGACGGATTGCACAGAAGTGTTTTGAAAAAGAAGATCAAAATGAGTAAGTAGCACCTGTAATTATGTGTGAAATATTGTAAAATCCAAATCAAAGGTACCTTAAGTAGAGAGTATTGACAACTTGCAATGACCAGGCAAAACTGGAAGACCCAGATGTCCCTGAAGAAGCCCTGGAGCAGCAGCAGGAAGCCCAGGAAGGCCACCAGACTGGCCAATACCACCGCAATCACGTTCTCCACCACGCGACGATTCCTGGTGACGCCAAACAAGAAAAACAAGATGAACACAGAGCACGAAAGGTTTTTTTAAAATCCAACAAGAAAATTAAAGAAACAATTTATTTAATTTCAATCAGTTTTTAGTCAACTAAAATCTTGATTGATTTTGCACCTGTCCAATAAGGCCAGAAGTGCCAGTCGATCGTATCGAACCCTCAGCCATTTCCCAGGCAGCACCCAGAAGCGGTAGTACTGTTTGGGTTTGACTTTCTCCTCGATCATTAAAGTGTTTTCCTGGGACTCTTGCAGAGATTCGTGATCCAGATCAAACTATAAAAATGTAGAAACAAGAACTGTAAAGACGATGCATCACAAAAATGACAACTTTTCATTTAAGATGTCAGTCGGTAAAAATCATCCATACCAAAATGCGTCAATAAATATCTAACCTCAGGCATTTCCAGAGGCACTCGGCGCACCTGCATTCCCTGTAGAACCACTGGTCTAGGCTGGAGCATGGACAGGACGGGGGCGCCTTCCTGGACTTCAGTGGAGGTGAAGCTTGAGGACTGGGACTGTCTTTCTCGTTCCCTGAAGAGAATTATTTTGAGTAATTTAAAAATCCAAGGTGTGTCACTGTTCGTAAAAGGGTCATTCCATCTCATTTCAACAAATTTTCAGGACATCCAACTCAAATGATTATAAGACACAGAAGCAAGCTACAATGGCCTCATATAAAAGATTTTCATTATTTGCAAATTGTGAAATGGCCCCAAAGTTGGGTCGAAAATAAGATGTATGAAGAAAAATTGTAATCTCAAAAAAGATTAATCTTTATACTATACATTAAAACAGATCAGATTTTTTTTTTCTTACATCCCCACATGCAGTTACGGGCCAATGAAAACATTTTTTTTCAGATTTCAAGAGACTGTCACCCAAGAACCAATGCATATGTGACTAATCATTAGTGATTTGAACAGTCTACGTACATAGCTCTAAGCTGATCAAAGTTGTAAAGTTGTTTACTAAAGGCCCAAACATGTTTGAGACTAAAACTCCGACAAACATTTTTTCTAATTTGAGGGGCTGGCATGTCCACCAGATAGGATGTATAACAGATGTTTTTATATATTCTGGAGAAAGTAGGAGGAGCTGTATTACTAAACCAAATTTTGGTTTCCTATGTGATGTAATTCCTGAGAAATCGGAAGATGAAAATGGAAGAAAAATAAAAAACGAGCGACACACTGCCCCACACTAAATTGGCCATATCTAAAAAAGTATTAATCCAATCAAACTACAAATTTACATTGTGCCTATTGAATTATCACAGAATTGGTAAAAAAAAATATTTCAGAATTTTTTTAGACCAAAGAGCATGGGCCATTTGTTAAAATGACATGGAATGACCCAAAAGGTGAAAAACTCAATTAAAAACAAAAGGTTGCCTGCAAAAAATTTGCAACTCACTGAACTGGATCCTCATAACCACCTCCAGCAGGACCAAATGTGTAGGACCTCTTTACACCTGTAACAGAGGAGAGGTGAAAATGTCAAATGTGGAACGAAAACTGTTAATTATCATCTCACTTTATTGTAAGTTGCTGTAGTGCAGAGAGGACCACATTATCTTTTTTTTTTTTTTTTTTTTTTTTTTTTTCCTTGTCTGCACATGCTTTCGAAGGTTAACACTACAAGAAGTGCAATCTTTTGACAGCAATGCATATTTTATTATTGCAATTAAATGAATTTATTTATTTCATTGGGACCACATTATCAACATTCATGTCAGCATTTAGAACAAAGACCATTCTGAGCATTAACACGGGAAACAACAAATAGTTTTGTCTTTGTAGTCCTTTTGTGTGGGTTTTCTTTGTGCTTTTGAATTCATTTTGTCTATTTTTTTGTCAATATGAGAAATTTTGGTTTTTCACACTTTTTGTGTTTGAGTCATTAAGTGTGTTTTTGTTAATGTTGTCATTTTGTGTATTTCCCTGTCATTGTGTGCAGTTTCATTAGCATTTTGTGTGTCTTAAGTTCTTCTGTATATGTTGTAGTTTTTATAGTCATTTAGTGTGTATTTGTTATCATTTTGTGTACTTTTGTTGACATTTTCTGTGTTACGTTGGGCTTCATATAACTGTCAACATCATGAATTACAATTTTTTTTTGGGGGGGGGGGGGGGGGGGGCGCACAAACTTAGACCAAAGGCCGCATGTGGCCCTCCGGCCCTCCAGTTGCCTATGTCTGCTGTAGTGCCATTGAGATGAGGGACTCACCGCTCTCGTCAAAGAAATAGTGCACGGCCCCTTCTGACGTGTCGTCAAAAGTGGAGGCCTCGTGGATGCCGCTGCGGGGAAGCAGGAGTGAAGAGGCAAACTGTAAGGCTGAGGGAAGTGTGCGGGTGCGTGAATGAGAGGAGGTCCGGGATCGCTGGAGGTCCTGGAGGCTAAAAAAAAAAAACAAAGGAAAAACTTGAATTGAATTTTTTGGATTCCATCAGATCACACAGTCATTTCTGGTGGCTGCGTTCTCGTCGAACCTGGGAGGGGATCCCATGGTGGATGGTGGGGGAGTGGGGTTGCTCCCAGCATTGTGTCGCCTTCGTATGGCCTGGGTCCTCTTTACGTTGCTGACTGATTCGTGTTTGCCTCCATCCTCAGGAGCCATGGCTGCAAAGAGGTGAAGTTATATTAGTGCAGCGGTTAGCACTGCCATGTTAGGTAATATTCCAACATCTAACTGAAGCAAAACTGGACAACGGCAACATCTCATCAAGTTATTTGTAGGTGGATTTAACTTGGCCAACAAAATGTTATAAAGTCATGCAGATATTGTCAAAATTACCTGTTTCAATCCATTCATCAGTAAAATAATTTGGAGGTATTTGTCTTCAAACGTAGCATTTTTTTTTTTAATAATGTTTGTTTATTCAAAATAAACACAAATAATAAATATTAGGGATTGTACTCGTCATCTTTAGGGGAGACTTTAATGGTTTTTTTGTTTCTTTTCTTGTGTATATATTTTAATTCTCCTAAAATGTGCTGCTTTTAAGGACCCAATTTCTATACAGAGAAAAACTAATGTACATTTTTTTCAGTTACTTAGACTTTTACTCAGGTTATATTTATTTATTTATCTTTTTGTAGAATATACTTCTGTTCTTTCCTTGTTTAGCACCTTCTACTGTTATATTATATTGGCTGATTTGTGATGTTTGTAATTTTTTTTTTTTTTCTTACAATGAGATTCTGGGACATGCACAAGAATTCCATTGTACCCGTTCTTTTTAACTTGTAATTTTAACTTGTACATATGGCAATAAACTACATTCTATTCTATTCTGTTTCTCATGTTAAAGTAAGCTGACAGATGTTGTGCAGTGTTGTCAGTCGAAAGAACCTTGTTGTATTCTTTGTATGTGAAATCAACAGGCAACTCTCAAAACTTGAGAAATGTTTAGAGTTTTTTGTAATTGATAAGGATATATTTGTTAAAAATAAGATTTTGTGCAAGTAATTTAATTGTGATCCCCAGCAGTTATTTATCAAAATACTGAAAACCTCACTGCATCAGAGCTATCAAAAACAAGTAAATGTTGTTCATTTAAGATACTAGTACACTGGCTCCCAAGCTTTTTTTGGGTCGTGACCCTATTTTGACAACTCCAGAGAAACTTTTCGTTATAATACACTGGTAGTTGACTATTATATATTGTTATACCGAGTTACAAATACAGAGTAGCAAGGATTAGTGCACAAAATGATATTTTTATTTGAACTTGATTTTTTAATTTTTTGAGAAAGTATAAAATACAGTTGTTTAAGATTTTAATTTGAAAACAAAAATTTATTTAAAAATTACTTTATTATTATTATTTTTTAATCGATTTAGACTATTTAAGAAACCTCATTTGTTTCCAGGCGATCCCATATGGGTTCATGACCCAAAAGTTAAAAAAACACTGTACTAGTACTTAATACTTCTTTAAAGTAAACATTAGCAGCCAAATTATTGAACAGCTGAAGGCACATCTTTGAACACTTGTGAACAGCCTCTCTTCATATCCAGGAATAACTTACCTCCTCCCACAGCCCCTTCTTCTACCAGCTCTCCTGCTCTCCAACCCATTTGGTTTCCAGTCCAGGTTCCTCCAAGTGAATCTAGCCGATGGTGAGTTCCAGGGAAGCCTTCGTTGTGGACCGTTCTGGCTTCCAGGTCTGATTTAGAGATTGTGAGAGTGCGTGGTGCGGGTGTGGAGGTGGATGGCATCGTAATCAGAGACGAAGGCAAAGCTCGTTGTTCGGTGTTGCTCTGGCCTGACCCGGCCCCGTCCATACTTAGCACTCGTGCGTGAGTCTTAGCGCTCGCTGTGCTGGAGGAGCGCTGAGCAGCTCTGGAATGGGAGGGGCCACCAGCACTTTCAGGTACGTTCTCCTCCCTTGAAGCGGGCGGCTGAGCAGCAGCAGCAGCGGTGGGGGCTGGGGATGTAACGCCAGTTTTACCAAGGTCTGGTGAGTAGCACGAGGTAGAGGAGCTGGAGTCGTAGTCATCGTCGTCATCGTCGTCATCGTCAGAGCTGTATCGTCGCTGAGATCCCAGACTGGACCCGGCGCTCATGTCGCTGCCGTCGTCTTCGTCGCTGGAGTCTTCAAACAAGCTCTCGCTGTAGGCCTTGGTTCCCAGTCGGTTGCGTACTGGGATGTAATCTCTGTGCTGTCCGTGATTGTGGTGACGCCTGTATGAGCCGCAGTCAAAACTACTGCTGCCGGCTCCCGCTCGCCTTCTGGGGGCTTTCCTCCGACCTGGTCTGTGCCCCATGCTACTGCCGCTGGCCCGCAGCAGCTTTAGGTCTTTGGGGCGTACAACCTGCTGGGCTTGTAGAGTGGGCTGGTCCGACAGCAAGAAGGGTGTCGAAGATATGGGTAAAGCAGGCTCGGAACACACCAAACTCAGGGCCAGCCCTGAGGGCACTAAGTTGGCCTGTCGTGGGGGGGGCAGGAGAGGAACGGGGGCGTTTCTATCTAAATCGCAAACCTCTGAGCGGCCACTACTTGAAGGGGATGAGTTCTGCAGAGGAGGAGGAGGCTGTGCAATATCAGAAAGTGCGGGGGGCAAGTCCTCTCCTTCCACGAGAGTTCTATCAAGGCCTTGGCTGTGGGAGAAATCTTTAGACGGGGAGCGTAAGAGCACACTGTCCGAGAGATTGTCAGTGTCGCTGCCCCCCTGCCCCCCAGGGTCCTCAGTGAGGTGAAGGATGTTGGACCCTAGCCCTGCTGCTGGTGGTGGTGAGGAGGATGCTGGTCCATCTGTGGGTCGATGTTGGCTCAACGAGGGACTTTCCAACTGCGTAGAGTCCGTTTTCTCACTGCGGTAACTACTCACGGTGCTCAGCGTCTCTCGGTCCGTGGTAGCTCCGCCAGCGCTAAAGCAACTGTCCGTGGATCCGGCGGCTAGCGCTACCCCGCTGCGGCTCCCCGGGTGGTCGGCCCCGTGTGCGAACGCCACAGGGTCGAGGCCTAAACCCAGGAGATTTTCACTCAGCTCTTCACTTAAGCTGCTCTTAATCAGAGGGCTCAGGGGAGTATCTCCGAGGCTCTCCGACTCAGCAGATGGGCCGAGAGGAGAATAAGCCCCCAGCGAGTTGTCCCTGGGACCTGGATGGGAATATTGTTCCTGTCGTTCATCAACTTCTTGCAACTGATCTTTTTCGCCTCCGTCTTCTTGACTGGAGGGGGAGGGTGGGATCGACAAGCAGCTTCCAGGTTCTTCAAATCCAGATGGAATGACAGAAACCCCCATTAGAGCTGGGAAATCTTTCCTTAGAGCTTCAGCTATACAGGACTGGACCACACTGGGGGTTCCTTCAAGAAAAGATGGACTAAAATCAAACTTAAATCATTTGAAAACATACATGATTTGAATGTAAGGACAATGAACATGTTTATATCTGGATCAATGACGTAACACCTAAATATTTTGTCTAACTGCATTTCTTTTAGTTAAAAAAGGTTTAAATGCATAAAACGGGGGTGTCAAACTCATTTTAGTTCAAGGGACAAATATGGACCAGTTTGATCACAAATTGGACGCAACTTTTAGGCGGAAAAACAAAATATTTGCCCACTTATAATTAGCCAAAGTATGGAAAGCGTCAACAATACCTATGCAATAAGTGACAGATACTTAAATGTCCTTTGATTTATTTATTTTTTGACCAATTTTTATTTAATTTTGTGGAACAATTCGAGAAAAATTTCATGACTTTGGAAAAAAAGTTTACAACTAAATTATTTGGTAACTTACACAATGATACACAAATCATGTTTTCTCTGTCATTTTCACTTTCTCCAGCGAGCCAAATCTGGCCCCCGGGCCTTGAATTAGACACAGATACCAAATATGACATGTAGTAACTAAGTTAGTATACATGCGCTCTCTTTGAATTCTTTATTTATTTATTTTATTTTTTTAAATGTTAGTGACTAAATTACTTCTGTAATTTATTCTGTTATTCAAAGTGTCAAAATATCATGTTATGCAACTGTCTGGCCATAACTGCTGTTTGAAAAAAAATCTTATTCTAAATCTATTCAAATTTCAACAATTCAAGGATTTTTAATTGTCTTTATGTGCATAACGTACATAACAAAATAACATCCCAGAGTTCCCCGTTAAGCCCTTAAAACGTATAGAGCACAATAAAATAGAAAAACAAATAAAATAAAAAGACACCAGTAACATAAATATAATATATACAAAATACAACAATAAACAAAATAGAACGCCAACAGCATTATAAAGATATTATATAAAAAATAATATATACAGTATATATATATATATATACATAGCATTTTCTGCCTTATTTTAGTTAGAAATACTATAAAATTTTACACAAATATATCATATCATAATTTTCATGCAAACCTTACTAGATATTGCCCATTTTATGAAATATCATGCGATGAAAATCCTAATACATCACTGACCCATATACATACTACTGTATATAATAGTAGCAGACTTACGAATGGCATCTAGGGAAGTCTGACGCAGAATCTCACGGTGCATTGACCTAACAATTAAATTATTGCTTCCTTGCTCCTGCATTAGCTCTTTAATATCTAAATTATGAAAGAAAAAAAATGCACAAAATAGACAGTTTTGAAAATACATTAGGCAAGGAAATCTGAAACGACTAGCCTTTTTCCATTATGTACAGCAGGGGTGTCAAACTCATTTTTAGCTCAGAGGCCAAAATATAGAGCAGTTTAATCTCAAGTGGGTCACAGATTTTTTGTGGGGAAAAAAGTGATTTTACCATTATTGTGCCATTGGTTTTTACTTCTACATATCAGATATCTTTAAATTTCCTAGATTTTGTAACCAACTTCTATTTAATTAATGGAAAAATTTTAATTATTTAAGGAAAAATTTTTAAAAAATATTGTTGAGTTTTATTTACACAATGATTCATGCATTCTCTGTCATTTTTACTTTCTCCTACAGGGCGAATTGGATGCTCTGGATTTGGGCCCCGAGCCATGAGTTTGACACATAATCACTTCGACAAAATGGAAGCAACAGAATGTACCTTTCGTGCCTCCTGGATCATCCAGCTGGGGCAAGAATTCCTGAAGGACAAGTAGCAGGTAGAATTTAACAAATAATTCATATTTTAATTAATTAATTTGTAACAGAAAAGTTACTTGGTGTTGAAATTTTGACAGATACAAAAGGAGATGAATAATGGAGAAAAGATCTGCCTTATCTGAATTTTTAAATAGAAAATCCTTACCGACACCTGGTTCAGTCCAAACAGAGAGTGCTGGGAGCTACAACGCACAGGTGGTGTCGAGTTGACTTTACGAAAAACAGTCATCTCCACACCAACATTACTGTCCCTGTAGAAATATTTCATTTAAAAAAAAAAAGCTTTGTCATGTAACAAATGTGAGCGTAAAACAGTTGCATCACTTTTCTTATCCAGCAAGTGAAAAAAAAAAAAAGCCTCTACCTGTTCTGATTCCCGTCGAGAGCACCCGAGCCTTCGTCTCCATCGTCTGTCCTCTGAGCTTCGGCTGTGAGTGAAGCGTGCTTCTTTTCTACAATCTCGCCGAGGTCAAACATGGTGTGGAGACGGTAGTTCACCACCTTAATGGCTGTAAAAAATACAGCCACCACAGCGGAGTACACGCCTGCCACCACCAAGCTCGGAGGAAGAGCCTGCATGAGATAAAAGTTTTAAGTCCAAAAATATCAGGAACTCTCACTCTGCCACAGATGTTATTTGATTTTGACTGGTATATTCAAAGACTCTTAATCAAAGAAGCTTGTTGCTAACTTGTAACAAATTAAAGGTGTCTTGATCAATATTGCAAAAACAATAAACTTAGTATATTAGCCTGTACCTAAAATCTCTGATACATAATTTGCTTTGATTGAGGTTATTTTTCAGGGTTTTATATTTTAAGATTATTACTTTTGAAAACATTCTTCAGTTTAAGGTACTTTATGTGAGCCATTGTTTAATAATAAATGGGTGAGTCTTCCTCATATCTACCGTTGCTGACTGTTGTTCCCCGAGTAACATCACTTGATCGATACAAGGGCCATACTGGGCGATATGGACCAAAATTCACATCTCAATATTTTATCTCAAAATGGCGATATACAATACAAATCTAGATATTTTTAACTCAATAAAGTCTTACCAGAAAGACAATTCTGGGTTGAATTTGCTGATGCAAAATGTGAGAACAAGTTAATGGTAACTAACTGCAATTCAAGAATTAATATAAAAAACTAGTGGTATGTTTATCACACTGTCATATTACATTTTTCAGAAAACTTTAACTTTTGCTTCTACAACAGATTCTGATTCTGTTGAGTTCTTAAATTCTTAAAAAAAAGTAACCTCATACATCTATAAAAGTACTGAGTATGTTTTAGGAAAATAAAGTGCAATCAACTTCAAAGCTAAAATCCATTGAGGAGTGAAGTAGTTTAAAGTTTAAGTTTAAGGGTCGGATGAGGTTCACTGACACCGAGTGACCGGGCGGACATTTTTTTAGATCGATACAATAATCGCTCGGTGAAATATTGCAATATTTGGCTGAATCAATTTATTCTTACACCCTTAATCACTGTATGAGCAAAGATGTCTACATTTTTCTAGTATTGTTTCAAAATGAAAGAAAATTACTCCTTTAGAAACTAATGGAATTTGATTGAAGCTACATTTTACTTGAGACAAAGACAAGGACTTAGACAGTATATTTTATCATTTGTTGCCTTTTTTGCATGAGAAAATATGTGCTTACCATGAACAGAAGAAAAGGGAAGGCCAGGAGAAATATCCAAAGATAGAGGTGGAAGCAGTTGGAGAATGTGCTCTGATGGGGGTCCACATACCAGCCTCCTGTGAGCGAAGCCCACACACCCTGCCGCAATATCTGAAGAGCTTGAGAACCCATCGCCACCTGCAGATACACGCAAAGGCTGAAAGCCGTCCCTCCCAAGGCTCTATCTCATAAAATCGTGTCAAAATCTCGTGTCAACAATGGCACTTCCATTGGGCATGGCAGGAGGAGGACCAGGACTTTCTCACCGAGGGCAATAGTTCTTGTGTCTTTGGATATTCAGCTTTCAGTTGACTTCAAGAGTCCTTGTGCGTTCTTGTGCCAGCGTGTGTTCCCTCATTGCACGGACACTGCCACAGGCTACCCCTAATCCTTGATGGACAATCAGGAAGAATTCTTGTTGGCACATCGACATCTCCTGGAAAGCATGAGGAAACATTCATCTGTAAGAAAACGAAGAAATAAAACATAAAATCATTGCTGTTAGAAATAAAACTTGTGATTAAATTGATACTGAATAGAACATTTACTCGAGAGTTGGGTCATTCTACCTCATTTCAGGTCTTAAAAAAAAAAAAAAAAAAGACATTTTACATTTTTACCAATTGTTCCGTGATTATTCAGTTGGGACACTGTAAGTTTTTGGTTTGATAATCATTGAATGAATACTTTTTGAGATATGGCCATATATATATATATATATATATATATATATATTCAGATTTCACGAGTTACCCAAGGACCAATGCATATGTGAGACTAATCATTGGAGATTTCAACAGTCTATGTTCATAGCTCAAAGCTGATCTATTTACAAGGAGCTGAGGCATATACAATGTTGTTCACTGAAGGCCCAAATATGTTCCAGACCCAAACACTGACAAACTTTTCCAATATTGAGGAGCTGGCATGTTCACCAGATAGGATGTATAGCAGATCTTTTTGTATATTCTGAGAGAGTAGATGAAGCTGTATTACTATAGAAAATTTCAGTTTCCATGTGATGTAGCTCCTGAGATATTGGAAGCTGAAAATGGAAGAAAAATAAGGATGCACTAAAATCGACACATACCTCCCTAGCTAAATTGGCCATATCTCAAGAAGCGTTCCTACGATCAAACTAAAAATTTACAGTGTGACTATTGAATCATCACGGATCAATTGATAAAATGTTCAGAATTTTTTTTTAGACCAAAGTGAGGGATATCTTGAAAATGACATGGAATAACCATCCCTGTAGAGCACATGTGTTAAAATCAAGGCCCAGGGGCCAAATCTGGCCCTTTGGAGCATATAATTTGGCCCGCAGGAGAAAGTGACTGACAGTATTCCCAGTGCTTATCTTCTAATGTTTAACTGTTGAAAGAAAAACCTTAAAAATTCTGACAATCTTTTAATTTTGGAAGTGTCTATTGACGCGAAAACGTATCAATAACCCCCAGGACTATGGGTACGTTTTTCCGGACCTTTTTTTTTACATAAGCGTAATGGCCCTGTGTTTTCACCATGTCAGGATAGCTGAGCGGTCTAAGGCGCCTGACTAAAGAATTCTTCCTTCCGCTGCTGTGGGTTTGAATCCCTCTTTTGTCATATATATTTTTTCATTTTAATATATTTAACACGGCAAATTCCACCTTTAAAAATACATATACAAAAAAAAAAGAAAAAGTTTTAGGGTATTTCCTGGGTTAGGGTTAGGGCTAAAATAAAAGGGTTAGCAGGGTAGCTAAAAATAAATATGAGCTAAAATAAAACTGACAGAAATTTAAGTCACGTGGTGCACCTATCACGTCACCTAAACTGGCCAATGAGGGGTGCTGCGTAAGAATAGACTGGGAGTCTATTCAAATGTTTCAGTATCAATAGCCACGGCTTTTAATTTTCCGTCAAATTATTACAAAACATTTTCCTTAATCAAATAGAAATTGGTCACGAATCTGGGGGGGGGGTTAAAGTGAATATCCTGTTGGGACTGATATCTGTCACTTATTGCTAGGATATTATTGGTTTCTTACATATTTTGTATTTTATGTATATGTACCAGTGCAAACTATAGGCACAATAATGTTGAAATTACTCGTTTTTGGTCCTCTTGAGATCAAACTGCTCAGTATTTGGCCCCTGAACTTAAATAAGTTCGACACCCCTGCTGTAGAGGCTTGACCCCTTGGTTTGTGTTTCTGAGGGAGACCATTGTGCGTTTGTAACGCTTCATATATTTGAGTAAATCCCTGTTTTTTCAATGAAATCCCAGACCAGTCCTGACATCACACACCAATGAGTCTGTAGTCAAATGAGATCAGACAGTAGAACCATTGTCTCAGCTGTTAGTTATTGTCCTGTATCCAAACATAGGCAGGGCAAAGGTGTATGACAGCTCTGGTATATTTAATTAATATCAGATTTAAGTCCTTAAACCCTTCACATCTTCGTCCAGGCCTTAGGTGAACCAGCTTGATTAAGTTTCCTGACTACCACTGTCAGGCTAGTACATTTAGCTTAGCCTGAGTGCATCGCTGGCTGTGTTTTTCTTACAAACGTTCAAGTGTCAGAGCGTACAAAAACTTTGGAGGACGTGTAAACATGTTAACTAACAGAATGGCACTGAATGTCAATTATTGAACTCGGTGAGGTTACAGAAAGATGCTAGTTAGCCGCTAAAGCTAGGCCGCGTACATCAGCACTTCATTCGGAAGCTACGTGAACAAACCGTCACCCGAAACCGAAGCAGTTCACAGCTAACTACTGTTCTGGTGATGAATGCCATTAGCTTGCGTTAGCTCAGGGTGGTGTGTCATATGCAATAAGGTGCTCACTCGCGGTGAAATGTCTGGTGTTGAAACCCAGCAGAACTTACAATTAGCATTAGCTGCTCAGCTTTCCTCATATCGTCCTTCCGCATCCAGCAGAACAAATCTCAGAGCTTTCCTTCTAAGGATGCTAGCGAGCCAGGCTAGCCAGCGGCTGCTAAAGGGCTTCAGTGTGAGCAGCCTAACTTCTTATAAATGTTTCCTCCAAGTCCTCCATCGTCTCTGACATGAACAGGAGACAAACACTCAACCCGAGAAGCCGTCACATCTCGGGGTGAAGCACATATATGTCTGTTACTTTAAAAACGAGCCTGTTACAGTGTTTCCTCCACAGGCTAGGCTAGCTCAGCAGAGCTAGCTAAAGCTAAAGCTAACCACTAGTTGACACAAGCACGTCCAGACACACTGAGCGAGCGAAGGAGGAGATAGATTTCTATAGCGCTGATTGGCTGTGCTTATTGACGTCACTTTTTCTTTTCTTTTTTATTATTTTTTCTTTTTTTTGGAGGATCTGTTTTGGCATCAAATTATTTGTAAATTAGTTTACATTTTTGGCCCCTCTAGTTATTTCCGTACTATTTCCTCTTTTATTATTATTATTATTATTATTATTATTATTATTATTTAATTTGTTTGTTCCGATACACACTGTTTCATTTTGTTTTAACACTTATTATTATTAATAATAACAAATGTATTTTCTTTTAGATATAGCCTATATTTTTCCTTCTGTTTATATAAACGAGATGTTCCATCTCAAGGGGCATATCCTCCAATAAATAAATAAATAAATAAATATATTTTTAATTATGTTATTTATTAATTTATCTTTTTTTTCCTTTTTCAAAACGCTTTTATTTTTTTATAAATTAGTATTAAAAATTTAAATGTAGCATTGTTATCACAATGTATCTTCTAATAAACTAATTTATCATGGAAATATATATATTTTTTGTAATACATTTTTACTGCGAGTGTCTTGAACCATTGCTCTTTGCGCTATTATTCTATGTTAGTAATCATTTTTCTTCTTACTCTCTGCTCTTATATTGTGTTGCTGCAAATGTGAATTGCCCCTCTGAAGATCAATAAAGGTATATTCTATGCTATTCTATGCTATTCTATTCTATTCTATTCTATTCTATTCTATTCTAACCAGATTAAAACATTTTGGGTTGGTAAAAAAGAAAAGAACAAATGTTTTGTTTTAATTCACTTTAACTAGCACTAGAAATGCATTAGTGTCATGCAACGTTTGGTCAGAGATTTTGCCATAATGCCTTTTTTGGTCAAACAGCATCATTATAGGGAGATACTTTACAATTTATTAAATTGCTTTTGTAGGGATGATGTTAAAAATCAATTAACAAATATCAGATGAAGGTCTTTCCCATTCCCTTGATTACCACTGACTGAGAGGAACTGTTGTTTAGCGTTAACATTGACGAGGGAAGGGGCTTATTGAGATTCAGCACGCTCTAAGATGATCACTATGGTTACCCATTTTTGATGCATTGTATCTGAGGCTTTGTGTTGCCATGCTTTTAAAGACATGACATGATGGCAGTGTTTCATTTAGATTTTCCTTTAGAATTGACACAGAAAGTAAAATGTTGTTCTATTGTCCATATTTAACATTTGTACATTTGATTTTATTCAAACAAAATCCAAAACGGTTTGAATGATCAATCATTCTCACATTCACACCTTCAGTCTATTTTAGATTTATACTTCCAGCTTTCCATTAAAGGTTATACTTTTCAATATGTTTGGATAATTTTTTGGTACCATAATAAGCCTTGAAAATTACACACCATCTGTCGTCTGCATGCCAAGTTATACCTTTTTCGTTGAGTCATCACAGTGCTCCCAGTCCACAGGCTTTAATCCCATTTGTCCCAACAAAAGGACTACTGGGGGACACTGACGTAGGCTTTATGGCATCGATGAATGATTGTCTTACTCTTCACTCAGCGAGCTTATCTTGGGAAATGATAAGGCAGCGTTGCAGTCTTCTTCTTAGAGTTCCATGTCTTCTCAGCAGGGGGTGATCAAACAACATGCTCCGAGAAAGCTCAGCTAATTGCTTTAAAGCAGGGGTGTCAAACTCATTTCAGTTCAAGGGCCAAATACAAAGTAGTTTGATATTAAGTGGGCTGCAGATTTCAGGCTGTAAAAGTAGTCATTTCAACATTTATGTCCCAAAGTTTGCACTTTAAACAACTTGTAAATTATTCATAAATTACATAAGGCCTGGACAATATCCAGGCAATAAGTGACAGATATTAGTTCCTGTCCAGATTTTCCCTTTCATTGATTTTGTGACCAATTCTTATTTGGGGAAATTATGTGAAATAATTTCAGGAAAATGTAGTCCTTTGAACAATTTGAGATTTAAAATGACTGCAGTCATGTAATAAATTTGGACAATAATTTACGTTTTCAACTTTTGTCTGTGGGCTGAATTGGATGATCTAAAGGGCCAGATTTGGCCCCCAGGCCTTGAGTTTGACACATTTGCTTTAAAACATGATTGAAATGGACTTATAAATATGAATACTTTTGAAAAACTAGACGTGTAAATATGACATTTGGCACAGGTAGAACCTAAAGTATGCTACATTTGAACATTTATTAGGCAAATAAGTGGTTGCTTTAGAGCAAGAAGGTTGCAAGTTCGAGCCCTAGGCCTGTTTAGTTTACTGTATATGCACTGCAGTCATTCTCATTTCCTCCAAAACCAAACAGGCATGACATTGATTCAAAGTCTGGTGAAGTGACTCAATGTCTGTGCATCTTCTATTATTTGAGTCTCTGATGGAACTGGCGAGCCAGCCAGGAGGACGTGGCCCCCTGACCTCACCTAACTGAAATATGAACCCTGCTACTCTTAAAAGGTGGATTGATGGATAGATGCACGGATAACAAACACGTCCTTTAGTCAAAGATAAAATGGTGCCCAACAGAAACGCAGGATTTTGTTGACCTACTTTTCTTTTGGGATTCGGGAGTACTCAGCTTGCATAAAAATTTGGGTTCCTCTACAGAATAATGATGAGAAGTGATGCAGTGAGTCCAGATGTTTTCAGAATAGTTGGTCAAGTCAATGTGACAGGTTCTTTTGTTTCTGTTGACATTTTTAGTATCTAACATGACTGAAGCTCAGTGGTACTGAACAACAGAAATGTCTGGTTTACAACATATTGTGAAAATAACATTCATTACCTACTTCTCAATTTATGATCATCAGTCTCTTTAAATGTTGTCACCTCATGTGTGAATTTATTCAGTTTTACTGGAAATAAAAAAACATGTAAATAACTAAATCATAATTATTTTTGTCTTTTTTATTTAAAAAGAAAAATAATTATATCCAAGCATTGCTAATGTTTTTGGATAATTTGTCATTTACTATAAACAACATTAATATTCCTGATCTCGACAATTTCCAGTATGCACCCCCTGCAATGTTGTTACTCAAATGACGTCAAATTTTCACGAAGTAAATAACAAACACGTGCTTACAAAGTATATAATCAAGTGTATTTTCATCTTAATCCACGTTCTGTACACATAATAAGATCCAGTTCACATGAACACTATACAATAGCAATGAATGAGGAATGGCATTTTTTTTTGAGCTGTGAGTAGCTCACGTTAAATGGCACTTCTTAAAATAAAAAAAAATAAAATAAAAAAAATAGGAGGAAGTCACAGAGCATGAATAAAAAACAAAGAAAATGGCTTCATTTTGATCAGACCCCATTGAATAACAGATTCAGCACATATAAAATGCACAATGCAACAAAACAAAACATTTGTTTGTTCCATTCAGGTGTGTTTTTTTTTCCTCAGTGTCGTCGGAGCTGTAAATAATTAAAAGTCGAATGAAGCCTGTAGCCATGGGAGGAGTGTACGCTTTTTTATCCAGATTTGAGGTAAATGGGAACCTTAAAAAAATGTAACATTTTATGAGGAGTAGGAACAATTTACATCGAAATACGAGAAAAATATCAATACAATTCACAAATCCTCATTTATTCATCTCATAGATAATGTTTTTTTTTTTCATAACTGATAGAAAAAAAACCCAATACATGTCCCAGAGAAATGTTTACATTTTCTGTGTGCTTTGAAATTATCTCATGACAGTTTGGTGAGGGGAGAAAAAAAACAAAAAAAAAAAAAACAGAAAAAGGATATTTGTTGTTTTTTTCCGAGAAACAAATCCATGGATGTGTTTTTGTGCTCCTAAAATGTCGAGTTCAGGTTGTGAGAGTTTTGGATGTTGTCTTGGAAGCTGTTGATGGGGACGAACGAGTGGAGGAGCATCTAGGATGTTTACTTGATGTTCTTCATCGTTACACCTTCTTTGCTTTCCTACACAATGCCTTCTCAGTCCGTTAACCTCTATATGTACATACAAGCAGTGTTTACAGAGAAGTACCTTCACTGGTGTATACTGACTCATTCACAGTTATCCCTACTTTGGAATGGAATGGCACACACTGACTGTGAAATCTTACACTGATGATGCTTCGGATCCATTGCACATTTAAGGTTTTACTGATCAAAGAGTGGCGAGTGATTCCCTAATTCAGGAATGACAAACTCATTTTAGTTCAGGGGCTAAATACGGACAAGTTTGATCTCAAGTGGGCCACAGATTTTAGGCAGGAAAAAGAGCCATTTCAACATTTATGTGCCCTAGTTTGTGCTTCCAGGTACAAATTACATATAAAGTATATCAGAGACCAGGGGTGGACTGGGACAAAAAAAATCAGACCAGCAACATTATCAGCTGACACCACATAGAAGCCGTTATTAAGTCAGGGATGCTCAACATGTGGTTCTTTAAGTCTTAATGTTAATTATTATTCCCTCAGAAAACCTTAAAAGGGGGAAACTTTATAACCACTTAGTATCTACTATTTCTTTTGGCCATTTTGTAACTTTCTTTTTTCCATTTTTGTCCCTTTTCAAAAAGTTCTGACACTGTTTTTCAGACTTTAGCTGTCTTTTGCCAATAAATACCTCAAGTTCATTTTGACACTTTTATCCAATTTTTGTCCTTTCTTGATTTTTTGGCTACTTTTCATCCAAATAAGCTAACTGTTTCCCAATAAATACCAGTTGTTTCCTTTTCCCTACATTTTGCCTCTTTTTGTTCCACATTTTTGCTCTTTTTGTTTCACATTTTTGCCCTTTTTTACGATTGTTTGCCAAATTTTGCCAATTTAAGCTACCCTTTACCATTACATACCACCTGGTTGCTCTTTATTTGCCCATTTTTTTGGCACATTTTAGTCACGATACACTGTTTTCTTGTCACTTCTGGACCATTTTTGGCCACCTGTTACCATGTCTGTCTTCACTCCTTGATATTATGTACAATTGCTATTTAATTTAATAGAATAATTGAGAACATTTGCAGGATTTTGAAAGAAAAAACGAGTTTTTTTAATCAATTTGAGATATAAAATGACTTTTGTCTGTCATTTTTACTTTCTCCTGCGGGCCGAATCGGATGCTCTAAAGTGTCGGATTTGGCCCCCGGACCATGAGTTTGACACATGTGTCCTAATCCCTTCAAAATTCCATGTCTTCCTCCCCCCCAAGACAGCAGAATAGTTTGTCACTTCATATCACTTCTTCTTCATCAGCAACATTATCTCGTCTTCAGTGGAATTGAATCAACAGATCAGGGACTTTTTAAATCACGTGACACCACATGAAACCGGCAAAGAACATGCCTTCTTATTATTAGAATAGAAGCTTTCTTCTTGGAGCGCAGTCGGGATGACTAAGCTGCTCTCTGCCATAATAAAAACAAGAAGAAAAAAAAGAAAATAACTGACCTGTTCTGCATCATATATCATTATGGTGGGGGGTGGGGGGGACACTGAAACTAGCAGTATTGAGTATTACAAAGAAGTACAAAGAAACCCAAAGTCCTCTGCACTTTGTTCACTGTACCATATCCATGCTATATACAAAGCCAGGGGTGGATTTGCTTCTTCGTAGCTTGTTAGAAACATAAAAATGATACACTTACAAATAATCTGTGAGTGCACACATTGTGACAGAGAGGATGAGTCAGATCTTGTGCTGTTGATAGGGATTTTATCACTAATAATAGCTAGGGCAACCTTGACTTTGAGCAAACTGTAAAAGCAAAGTACCATTGCTTTGTGCTTTAGTTATATCCATTTGTTTATTTTTTTGGTGGCCCGTGAACTTTTAGTGATTTCGACGATATAGGGGGACGGCGAAACGAAACAGAGGCGTCTTCTCTCATCCTCTTGTCTAAGTCCACATTTTGTCCACACATCCATTTTTCAGACATAGTACTCCTTGTCTTTGTTCTTTTTGCCCTTGGTGATGGCCTTCGCTACCGATGCTGTTGCCATGTTTTTGTCTTTAACCACGGCTCCGTTGCCTTCGGCGGTGGCATTGTTGGAGAAACTGTGGCCCTGGTCTGTCTGGTAGGAGCCTTCATCCCGGTTCCGGTACTTGTACATGGCATAGAGGAGGATGAGAATGCAGAGAGCAGCAGCAGCCACGATACCAACCACCATCCCCGTGGTGCTGCTGGACTCCCTGATCACCTCCACAGCTCCGGGCTGGTTCTTTTCATCAGAGACCGTAGGGTTGGCTGTGGGCACATGGGGAAAATTGGGGGGGTAAGTTAGTCCTGGTGTGTTTCGGGAGGATGGGGGGGCAGGGGGCAGAAGCACCTGGTCACGGGTGTTCATTTTGCCTGCGGGGATGTGGAGCTGGTCAGGGTTGGTGGTGGGAACAAAAGGGGGTATGGGGCGGGGTTTCTGGACTCCGCCCTCACCGGCCGCTGGAGGCGGTGGAAGGACTGTCCTGTCAGTGACCATGGGGGAGTTATTATTGTAAAAGTCCTCGTCATCGGATTCCGTCATCTCCCCGGAGCCCAAGGCCGAGACCTCCACAGGGTCACCACAGTCCTCCTGGTCCGGGGGGCAGGAAGGGTGAGGAGAGAGTATTAGGGACTCTTTGGTGGTGTCAAGAGGGGATAGGATGGTGGGGGGAGGAGGGATCACGGGGTAACGGGTGGCGATGGATGGGGGCTCAAGGGAATCCACTGTAATAATAGGCAACACTAATTCACCTCCTAGAAAGGAAGCAGAAAGGTGGGGGACCCTAAGTTAGAACAACATTTAAAAAACACAGTGACTCAATGACACAATGGACTATGTCACTCTAAACAGGGGTTCTCAACCTTTTCAAAATAAATGTTTCAGAGACCGGGGGACCAATCCAAAATAAAATGGGTTAAACGTGACCAAAAATGGTGGAAAAGAGGGTGAAGTGGGATTAAAAAAACCACAGAAATTGGTTAAATGTTGTATATTGGAACAAATTGCTTAAACTGACAAAATATGGGGATGACAAATAGTGAATATGGTTAAATTGGCAAAAATAAGTATGAAATATGGTGAAAAGTGACAATAAATGATCAACATATGCAACATTAGGAATGGAAATTTAATGGAGAAGTGGCAGAAATGTGAGAAATGTAACAAAAATTAATCAAAAGAAGCAAAAATACCTCAAGAAAAAGTGATGAAAACAGGTAGTTGCAGAAAAAGGGTTTTAAAAAAATATTCTTAGTTTCTTAAAGGGAAGTAGCGACCCTCTCCCAATGTCTTGCGATCCCAAATGGGGTTTTGAACCCAAGGTTGAGAACACCTGCTCTTTATCTATTTTTTTTTAAACTGATATTTATGTATTTTTTAGGCACAGCATAAAACACATTATGAGAAAAATACAGCGCAATAAAGCAGAAATTTGGTTGTGCTCACATGCAGACACAAACGCACAAGATGACCCATGATAGGCGGCAGCAGAATAAAGAGCACATAATAAAACACAAACATCATTAAATGAAATTGCCGTGCTACTGAGAAAACGGGTTGAAGGGCGATAAAAAGAGCAGACAGGTTATTGAACGGAGGAATCACACATGAATCTCGTGAAATGTGTCTTATATATATACAGTAACAACAATGCAGGTACATATTGACATCATTATACCTCCTTGAGTAGCAAAAGGCACAAAATGCAGTTACATTAACAACATTTATTATTATTATTATAGTACGCTGATGATTTATGGATGAATGCACTGATATTTATGGCCTCTGGCTTCTTTTTCATCATTATTTAAGTCACACTTTGCAGAGCAACAACAAACAATTCTGATAAGGTCATATAAATGATTGAGGCCCCGATAATAAGGGCAAATCCCAACCACTCCACTACATTCTACTGAGATATTCCTATTTACAGACTAGCTGCAGATGTTCAGCCATCAAAATAAGAAAAGATGTTCACTTAATGTGAAAAAAAAAAGAAAAGACAATAGGAAAGGAATCATTTTGAATGCTTTCAAAGATTGATAACGATTGGATTTCAGTGTGCAGCAGGGTTGGGGTCAATTACATTTTACAAATACGTCTTAATTTATTCATGTTCAATTACAACTCAATTATGATCAACTTGAACAAGATTTTTTTCCAATCACAACTGTTTTTTTTCCCCTAAAAATGACTAGCTTGTATTAAATAAGCCCAAAAATCTCAACCTTCCTCTTGTGTTAGCTTTCTGTTAGCATTTCTTATGATAACGGCTCTTAAATCAGCTGTAAAATACACTAAAAAATATTACATATCACCTAATTTGTTTTTCATCTCTTGGTTAGGCATCCTAATCAATAAAAATAGTGGTTTTAATATTTTTAGTGTGGGTGTCTGAGCCTTTTTTTGGTCAGTATACCCCTAGATTAAATGTTTTTAAATGGTAAATTTATCCTCAAGAGAAGTGACAGGCGAACTTGATATGAAACGTATTTTAATAATTGTTAATTAGATATGCGTAAGCAATAGAACTATAACGTGGTTCCCAGTTTTGACATTTAATCAAATTGTCTATGACAGTTTTAATAGAATTTCCATGCTAATTACACTTACAAAGTAAATTATCTGAATTCAAATAAATCGTGATTACAAATAGCAACAGATTTTTCCATTTACAGTCACAATTATAATTGACCCCAACCCTGCGTGGTGTGCAGTTTTAATAAATCTCAGTCAGTAAAACACTGTTATTGTTGTTTTATAAGCAGTGATATGATTGACCCACCTGTTCCTGGCTCACACTCCTCCAGGTCTTCATCATCACTAGGACACTCAGCAGACGCCACTAAAATGTCATCAGAGTTCTGTGGCTAAAAGGAAAATGGAAAATTCTGTCAATTTGAGAGAGAAAAACACACACACACACACACAGATGGTACGTTTGCAGCTGTTGGAAAAAAAAAAAATAAAAAAAAAAAAAATCAGTTCTTAATAAGGCTCCCAGAATGCACTCTGCTTTTTGGTCTCGTTGTTGATGTTGTTGTTGTAAGTCATATTACTATTGATTCAATGAGCCATTAATATGTCTGGATGAGCAGATTTGAGGATGGTGGGAGAGCTGGTGGACTCTAAGGAGCAGAGGATGAGACGGATGTGCAATCAATTATTTATCAGAATAAATTGCAAACAAAGGATGCAATTTCAGAAAAACTGGTCCAAGAAAATGAAGTAAAAAATACTGTATACAACTTTTGTTTGTATGGGGCGATGATTGTAAAGTTACGCATGCTAAAATAAAAAGCCACTTTTTGCAACATTTAGCAACAAACCACATTTAAATAACATAAGTGATTTTTTTTGTTACTTTTGACCAAATTTACAGCAATATTTGCAAAATTTGCAATATTTTGTTCTTGTCAAAATATATTGTCAATGTTAAATCTAAATGTTTTATTTTGGTACTTCCAGTGAATTTTCATTTTAGCAAAATATTTTGTTTTATCCAATTATATTTAGAATTTAACATTTAGATTAAGATTTAACATTTAGATTAAGATTTAACATTTAGATTTAACATTTAGATTTAACATTTAGATTTAACATTTAGATTTAACATTTAGATTTAACATTTTGATTTAAATATAAAATTTACATTTGGGTTTAACATTTAAGATTTACATTTAACATTTAAGATTTACATTTAACATTTAGCATTTACATTTGGATTAATCATTGATTTTTATGAGAAAGAAATATCACAAAGTTCACAAATATTGCTGTAAATATGGTCAAAAGTAACATGGTTTGTTGCTAAACATTGTTAAATTTTAGTCTTTACAATCAGCACCTCAAGGCAATGACGGATCTAATACAGAAAGTTACTTTAAGAAATGAAAAATCCTTTTGAATTGACAGATTTTTATCCCTTTAGGTTAAATCTTTTTTTGAAGATCGTTCACATGTTTATTGTGTTTATTAGGATACAACATTATATTCTGACAACTTCCTTTTAAAACCATTTTTAATCAGGACTGCACCCCCACATGCTTCTGCAGGATGGAGACAATCTGACCAAGTCGTGCAATGAGTCACAAAGATTTAAGTTGGCCAAAATCTCCCAAACACACAAAACACATTTTATATAAAACAAATAAAGATTCACAAACAAACTCAGTGCGGTTTGCAGATACAGAACATCATCCACAAACTAATAGCATTTAGCTTTGCAAATAAGAAACATACCTATCAGACAAATACAGCATGTTTTACATTTAAAAATGTCACACATTTGTGTGTGGATTTGCATGGCAGAAAATTAGTGATTGTTTTTTGTATTTAAACACGTGACTTTTGCCAATAATTTTCCGCCTTGTGGATTTACACACAAATGTCCTGTTTTGTGAAGACATGTTTCTTTGCTTATGTAAAACATGCTGTAATTATTTGATAGGTACATTTCTTATTTGCAAAAAAAAAACTAAATGCATTAGTTTGTGAATAATGTTTCGTATTTTCAAACCACACTGAGTTTGTTTGTGAATCGAGTAAAACATGTTTTGTGTGTTTGTGTGTGTGTGTTTTAGCATTATTTTAAATCCATAGTTTTGGCTCATTTCACATTTTATATCCACTCTTTAGGTTTGGACATTTTTCTTGCTTCTTATACATCAACTTTGTGGATAAAATATTCCCATGAGTCCAGAATACAAAATCATTAACATTAGCTTTTTTCCTTTTTTCACTTTGCAGGTCTACTCCTTTTGACACATACCATTAAAAATGATCTTTGAGTTAGTTTGTATCATTCATGATTTGACAAGGCTATCTGCTCCTTTAATAAAAAGTGAATAAATGAATGAATAATGAAGGCTCCACTTAGAAAGTGTAATTTTTTTCATTCCCCCTGAGTATTTTCTCTTTCATTAAAAAAGGTATATATATATATATATATATATATTATTATTATTATTCATTTATTATGACTGTGTTAATGATTTATTTATCTTTTTTATCTTCTATTAATAGCAAGCTACCATTATTTACTTGTTTTAGTCTTGTCATTTTTCTTTTCTTTTTTCTATCCCTTCCCTCCTACCTCACACATGGACACAAATAAAACCTACTGTGTATTGTAATGTGTAGAATTGTTGAATTATTTGTAAATATTCTCGGATTTTTATTTCTCATCCCGTGCATGAACATGCACAGAATGAAATAAGGTCCCCGAGTTCCCTGTTAAGCCCTTAATGAATAAATAGAGTAAAGAACAATAGTATAAAATAATGAACAAAGAAAAACAGCAGTAATATAAATAGAATGTATACAAAAGTAACACAAATATACAATAATAATACAATAATAATACATATAATACATATAGTTTTTTCAAGTCTTACTAATATGTATTTAGCTCAAAGTTCACATAAAGTTTAGGTTTAAAAATTCTAATTTGAATGAAAGTTTATAAGCAGTTCATGACATGAGGGAAGTTAAAGTTTAAAGTTGAATAAAGACAAACACTTATTTAATCATAAATAAGATGGAAATTATAGTTTTTTCATTGTACAGAGATGTTGTCCTGATTTATGTGAGATTAGAAATATATGTTAAGGATAAAATAATATAGTTATATACTTTAAAATTATAGTTAAATGAAGACATTTAGAGTATATACACTTTGTATATTTGTCTATTTAATACTTGTTATAATTATTTGTGTGCAGTTTTTTTTACAGCTCTCATATTTAAGAATAAACCCCTCATCAGTGGATAAAGAACAGTTGTGCTGTCGTCATGAAAGCAAAGGGAGGCACAATGAGTTTACTTTAAAAGTGAGATGTATCTGCAAACTCTGACCTTTGAGATGCTCTCCCTTAAACTTGGAGACCGTTGTCTGCGGGTGGTGGTGGTTGCCATCGTGGTGGTGGTTTCCATTATGGTGGTGGACATATCGGACACGCTCAGCGGGGTGGCGGAGGTGGTGTCGGTGGTCAGCACGGACAGGGAGTCGCCCACTAAGCGCAGGCTCCCTTCCACCTGGATGCTGGGGTCATTCTCCGCCGCCAGTTTGAGCACCTGGAGGCCGTTGTAGTAGAGGCCTGAAATCTGACCCTGAAACGGGCGCCCTTTGTCCTGACCGCCAACTTTAATGGCTGCCTGGCTGTTGAAGATGGTCAACTGTCTCCCTGAAGTCAGACACGTACAGATAGGAAAGTGGTAGAGCAGACATAGAAGGGTTACGTGGGAGATTTTGCAGATGAACATCATTGAACCAGGTAGATTATAGTGATTTTAAAAAGGAGAATTTAAAACAATAACTTTAGGAATATCAAATTAGTTAAAAGCAAGGTCATAAAATCTAATGAACACATGCAATATGAAGCTTGAAGTCTATTTTTGGTTCTATTTAGAGAGGGTTTTTAATTCTTAATGAGTATCATAGAAAACTGCGGGGCATCCGAGGACACTTGTTTCTAAAACTGTTTTCCCCTTATCTCAAATCGATGGTGCGGTAAATCTTTTCATAGAGCTTCCTCTAATAGAGAATTATTAAAATGGCAATCTCACTGTGCAGAGCTAAATGACAATAGAAGTTAAGCTTCCTCTTCCCGCTGCCTCCATCAGTTATCAGGCCATTAAAACATGATTTGCTCTCAGTTCTTTCAGTCCCCAATTGCTTCACACCCTTAAAGGGGCGACGACGACGACATTTCAACGGCAAACACGTTGGACTGCTTCACTGATAAGCAGCGTTACATCAGAGTAGCAGGACCGGAGTAATGGCTCCATCTCGGGAGAACACTTATTAGCAAAGTGAATGGCTGCAAACAGTGATCTACTTTAACAGCCTGTCAGTGCTGTTTTGTTGCAACAAAGAGCCACGGCTCGGTAGTCGGAGAGGCCTGTTGTACTACATTGTAAAGCAATCCAAGGTTACAAGGAACAGGGAGGAGGGAAAAACAAGTGCACGGTGTGATCACATCGTTTGCAACGTTCATTTATTTAGGCCTAACCTGGTCAATTTACGTCAAGTGTTAAAGGGACCCTGCACTGTTTTTACAAGTTTGGCCTAAAACCTGCATGTACTCATTAGAAGATCTATGCCTAACAAAACAAACATCGTTATGCACCATATTCATTGAATTGCCTTTTAAAAATAGGGACTACTCAAGGACAGTGGAAGACACACAAAACTTTATAATTTCAACAGTCTGTTGATTAAGTATTTCAAAAGTCCGTGATTACTCACTAACGTCAGCCATCAGAACTGTGATATAAAGGTCCCTTAGGAGAGCTCTTCTTCTCTGCTTCATTGGCTACGTTTATCTGAGAGCTTTAATTATCCTTTAATTCTGAGATAAGTTAAATCCTCTTTAAAAAGATTAAAAATCACCATGTAAACACCTAATTGTGAATGAAAATGGCCATTCTGAATTAAACTTAAAAGTAAGAGGCTGGTTTATTCCGATTTCAATTCTGAATGGAACAATTCCTCGATTTTCTAAACATTAATTTGCTTCAAATTAATTCCGGTCTATCTGCGCATGCTCGTCCTGTCGATGATGGTGATGATAAAATCCAAGATGGCCGCCCGAGGTAAGTGTTGGACTCAAGCCAAGACTGTTTATTTACTAAGAACCTTAGAAGACATGGACATAATGAAAAAAGTAGATAGACGGAAGCTTTGGCCAAAATATGGTTTTCTATCTCCTTCTCCTCCTCGGAGGTCGAAAGTGAAACAGTATTTTATTGTCGAGCTGCTGCTTTAAAACCTTAATCAAAATAAAAGTGAAAACAGTTCTTATTATGTGGTCTTCTATGTTGTAGTCAAAAAGAAAAGGTTTGCCGTGTGTTTTTTCCAGATAGACGTGATACGTCACGTTTGCCTCCTGTCCAGTCAGAACCCTTCCCAATCCCCAAACCTAAAGCGGAATTGAATAAAGCCAAATAAACCTGTCTTCTATGTAAATTTGGAATTACTTTTTTCATGTTAACTCGAAGCAGAACACTTTAAATCCAAATAAATAATCCAAATTAAAAAACATCATGTAATCGTGGCCATTGTCTACTACAAAACCACAGAGTTGGAACTGTCGCCCCCTGTGGTCACAGAATATTTTCTTTTCTTTCGCTAAACAAAAGAGGTTTACATCAACATCTTTAAATTTTCCTGATTATTTAGAGCAAACCAAAAGTAGCACAAATGGTCATTTTGACTGAAAAAGCTGCCAAATGATCTAAAAATCAAGCTAAATGCTTCACTTTAATAGAAAACAATGGGATGTTTACAGGCAATGGGGCCGTGTGACATCATTAATCACGTGATTTCAAGATGGTGGAACACAGGCTCTAAAACTGTAAAGTAGTTTCCATTTTTAAAAGGTAATTAAATGAATATGGTGCATAATAATGTGCTTTGTTAGGCATATGTACATATCAAAGGTTTTAGGCCAAACTTGTAAAAACAGTGGAGGATCCTTTTAAAAATGAAGATAGTTACACAACCTTTTAAAGACTTTTATGAAAAGTAATAATTACACACAGTGGTTAAAAGGAGATGGTAGAGGGTTAGAGAAGGGTTATGTGCTTTTAGTTGATTTAGTTTAGAATGTTTAAGGTGCAGCGTCTCCACAAGGTGTAAGGATGACAATAATCTGGACAGGTTTGCCTTCATCAGTTACATTTTGTTTTGTCCTCAGTGAAGTTACACACTGTGGCTATCACAATTCATAGCCAGTTGTCAGTCCAATTGAAATGGTATTTATTTAAGTGTCATTGGTCATTTCAATATCCTTGTCACCCTTGTCTTCTGGCACTGCACCTCTGCAGGGGGGGACAGGGTTATTTACTAGTTATTTCAAGGGTTAATTATTGATTAATTATTTTTTTTACCTTTATCGAGTAGCCACTCGTCAACTACCCGACCAAGTCTGTACGGGATTCTTTGTCTAGCAATAGCCAGTCGTTCATTATCATAGTGTCCTTCAAAGAATTTGGAGAGACAAATTAAAGGTTAAAGTCTGCAAGCTGAAAAGGCACATGGTTAGAAACAAATACGAACGGCTAACACGTTTAACAGGAGGAAAATTAGGCTTAACTTAGCGTCGTCTAGTTAACAGTGGAAATGCTAATTAAAAGTGAGGTTTAGGCTAGAAATAATGTGCTACTCTAGTTAGTGCCATTTAGATGTTTTTTAAGCACTGGAAAACCTTTACCTGACATGTGGAAAAAAAATGTTAAAATAGGCATTAAAAAGTACAAGAAAACATCAATCTGACAATCAAGGAGGAAAAAAAGTGTCCTAGAATTGTAGTTAGAGCAGAAACAGACAACACGGAGCAGATAGAGCCAAAGTCTAATCCCACCTCAGATCCACAAAACATCCAACAACTTCATTAAAATGATGAGAGAAAATGTTATCCATCATTTGAAAATAATTGTTAGACAAGAGCGTAAAATATCCAAATATCCTCTTTTCCAGATATTGTCATTTATCTAGATTAGTGGTTCTCAACCTTGGGGTCGCGAGACACTGGGTGGGGGTTGCCAGATGCCTTCAAGAAACAGTTTTTTACAAATTGAGCAAATGTATGCTTATTTTTATCCTTTTTCTGCAACTACACCAAACTTGCCATATTTTAACCTATTTTCATCACTTTTTCCTGACATGTTTTTGCCCCCTTAAATCCATTTTTGCTACATTACCCATATTTCTGCCACTTCTCCATCAAATTTCAATGCTTTTTCTACACACTGTTTCCACTTTCAAGGCCCTATAAAATCCACGTGAACAGAATCACGGAATTGACCAATGAAAACGGAATTCACTGTTGAACGCGGAAATTCACAAAATGTGAATGAAATGACGTCACCGTGAGGAAAGTAACTTTTTTTTAATGGGGAAATGTTTGTAAAAAATTTATGCGAAAACCACTTTTTGAATATATTGACCCATTATTGTCACTTTTAACCTCTTTTCTCTATATTCTATTTTTTTGCCAATTTAACCACATTCCCGATTTGTCATGCCCATTATTTGCCAGTTGAATCCAATTAATCCTACTAATCGCTCCAATATTGACACTTTGAATCCTTTTTATTACTTTTTCTATCGTTTTTGGCCACTCGAGTTTGCAACTTTAAACCATTTCACCACTTTTTCCACCACTTTTGGTCACTTTTAATCCATTTTATATCTGATTAAAACAAGGATTTACATCTTTAAGATGACTTCATACTATAGCCCAAACAATAACAACATTCCTGGATAACAGTGGATATTATTCAGATTAATAAATAAATGTGGTTATCACAGATTCATAGAACAATGGGACATAATTTTTCTGACTTTATGGTTGGACCCCAAAAATCTCTCCCCTTTATTCCCCCTTATAGATGACCCTGTCTCCACATGACTGTTCTACAATATTCAAGTCTATGTTCAACCACCTTCAGCTACAGTGGGGGTCAGTCTCTGGCACCTTTATTTTGGGGTCACTGTCTGAAAAGATTGAGAACCACTGGTATAGATCAAAAATACTGATCAAGGTACAATTATTATTCACACTTTAAAGGCTTGGATGGAATTTCTACTCCCATTAATAACTATACAATAGGTCCAAAGGTATAGTCATACTGTGCACAATACAAACTGTGATTTAATGCTCAATCTGGATTAAAACCAGACAAAACTCTGCGGTGTGATTGAGAAACCAAATCGGTATGATGAACCAAAATATGAACTTGTAAGATTATTTTTTGATTGTTTTAAACTGATGCAAAATCAGTATTTTGTTCCGGATCCCCTCAATAATTTTACAGAATCTTCCATATGTAAGGTCCATCTTCCATTAAGTATTTTGGACAAAATCGTGCTATCAGACAAACAAATAAACAAAACCCTGGTGATAATATGACTTCCTTGGCAGAGGTAATGCATGATACAAAATGAACTTGAATGTAGTCTGAAGTGGGATAAGATTTTAACTCTGACATATACAAACTCAACATGAGATACACAACACATCAAGTAGACTTTAAACATCATGACAGTAAAAATGTGTCTAAGACACCAACTTTTCACTGGCAAAATGTTGTTGACATTCATAAGTCACGATGTTGAAATTGTATCCAAATCTGAAGAACTGAACTGATACATTTCTACAGCGATGGTCAAGGCTTCGTGGTGCGGAGGAAGCGAGAAAGAGAAAGAGAGATTACAGTGGAGAAGGCGGCAGAACAGGATGATGATGAGAGCAGCAGAGCTTATACAGACTCTGTCTTTGCCAGGGGATTTATTATGAGTAGGTGTTGAAATTGTAAAGCTGAAGATGTACTCTGTACTAATGTTTCATACCAAAAATGATCACATACCTCTTCTTATAGCGAGAGCCTCAAGTGAAGATTACATGAACAGTTTTTTTTATTTACTTTTCCAAGTACGTGAAATATGTCATGAATCTGTATGTGTAGCTATCAGGGTTGGGGTCAATTATATAATTGTAATCACGTAATTGAGAATGAAGTACAATCATGATTGTAACTGTATTTGAAAAAAAATCTGTTGCTGTTGTAATCATAGTTCATTTGTATTTGAGTTCAGAAAAATTGGTGTATTTGCAATTGTCATGGAAATTATTTTAGCTAAGGCTATAGTAAGGCATTAAAATAAGGTTAGGTTTAGATAAGGCTTTAGGTTTAGATAAGGCTTTAGTAGGGCATAAAAATAGTAAAAATTTTAAATTTTTTTAGACTCAGACTTTTAGACTAGAAAAATATAGACTTTTTGTCTGAGATAAGGCTATAGTAATGCATACAAATAGAAAAAAGTAGGACATTTTTTTATAGATAAGGCTATTATAAGGCATAAAAATGGAAAAAAATGATTTTTTTTCTAAGATTATTGATTTTTTTTAGATAAGGCTATCATATGAACTTAAAAATGAGTTAAATATGATGAGCATACTTAAACTGGGGTGAAAATCCAGTAAAGTGTGAAAAAAAAGAAAAATGTGTAAAACACCCTAATTTTGGAGGCAATTGATTGTTTTTTTCTGAGATAAGGCTATCATAAGGAATTACATTTTTTATGGGGTTATTTTAGTAATTGAGAATGTAATTGTAATTGAATTTCATGGGGAAAATAATATGTGTAATATGTACTTGAAAAATATAATTGACCCCAACACTGGATTGCTATTATGGTATTCTGCATGAGGCCTCCATGTGATCTAACATGCATACATTGACAAGTGAGTTTCTATAATATTGCACTCATTGGCCTTTGCATTGACATTTATTAACAGAAATATTCCATGTACTACTGCATGCATGAAGAATGTGACGCTTACATTCCGGTAATTCTCAGCAGTGAGCAGGTCAAGCATGTTCTTCTACAGCGTCGTAAATGTCAACAACAATTTGCTTTGTGAACTACTTGCAATATCCAACTGTAGTCAGACATTTATTAGACTTTAGGTGCCATAAAAATAACTCGCAATCAATACTACTGCAGGTTTACAAGCACTATAGCCCATGATGTGTGAATCTCTATTCTTTAGTTGTTTAAAGCCAGCACGTCACAAACAATTTTGTTGCTCCATATCAATAAACAGAGCAAACATTACACAGTATTGTCAAATACAGGGGTTCTCAACTGGTCTCACTATGGAACTCACATTTAGCCACGGTCGTTAAATCGCCACCCACTTATTTCTTTTTAGAATTCAACCAACCAAGTTTTGTTTTTCAAAAATAGCTGTTACAAACACATATGTAATCTTTTTTAAAACATGAATCTATATATTTTCCTGTGCATCATGCATTTTACAGCATGCCTGTCAAAAGAAAAGTTTCTTTCAAAATAAAAGACAAGTCCAACATGAAAGACAGTAAGTATTTTTTTATTTATTTTTGATCAGCTATCCGCGACCCACCCAATACAGGTCCGCGACCCACTGTTGGGTTCTGACTCACCAGTTGAGAATCCCTGGTCTCAGCAGTATAGACATAATGAATAACATTGAGGAAAAGCAGATTTTTATCCATCATGAAGCAAATTACATGTACAAGTTAGCTGTTTCCCACTTTATTACATTAGTTGGATTTCTCTATATGCAGACGATGCTCTTCTATTCAAATGCACACACAGCCCATTTCCCACTCCCTGCAGGGAGAACCATGTGGTTTTACTCACTAAGCCTTACCTGGAGGGTACCGCTCAATGACCGGATGATTGTCCACCTGGAGGGTGGCGTTGCCGCCACTGCGCGTGAAGCGTACAACGTGGTACTTGCCATCATTTACTATGACGGCAGGTTCATCAATGGTGATGTCGTCTGTACCGACGTTAAAGATCACCCCGATCTTCCCGTCATCCTGCGAGTCAAAGAAGAAAAAAGGGAGGAGCCATCAAACAGAGCATTAACACGTTAAATATAGATTAATAAATATAAACAGTTCATATAGCATTTATGCTAGCCTCTTCCTCTGTGGAAGCTAAAGCTAAGTTTACTTGATGTCGTCTGTATTGCAATCCATACTTTAAGATGTGGAAGGTATTTACAGTATATGTATTATTAATATTATTATTTTTATTTCTTTTACTAAAATGCTACTTCAGTTTTGTACAGCAAACAGAAGTGTGTGACAGAAAATGAAAACCATTATTTTGTGCATTTATGTTGATATTTTGTGTATTTTTGCTGTTATTTATTGTGATTTTTATTTTTTTTTTGATATTTTGGAGTTTTTGTGTTTTGTTGTCATTTTGTGTTTTGTTTTCTTGGTGTCATTTTATATATTATACGCACATTTTGTGTATTTTTTATCGACATTTTGTATATTTTTTCGTATTTTATGTTTTTTTAATGTTTCAATGTCAATGTTTTTTATATTTATTATTTTGTATTAATATTATTTATTATTGCTGCTGCTATTATTATTTATTTACATTTTTTTTTTTAACAACTACTATATACAAGTTTTTCTTCTTTTTTTTTTTAATCCCTTAAACACCATTATTATTACTGTTATAATTGTTGCTTTATATAAAAAATAATCATTTTTTTTTTTTTATGTTGCGGTATCTTCACCTAAAAATGTACGTTACCACAGAATAGAGATTTCCATTTTCCAAAATGTTAAACATTTGCAGGTTAGTGAGCAGTGTTTAGTTTGTTTATTTAAGAGCTGTGGTTAAAAGTAATGTATGACCACCATTAATCCTTGTAGTGTTTTCGTGGACCAAACAAATAACGGGAGACAATCAGAGACATATCATTCTTCAATTAGTGTAACCCATACGTCTTCCTCTTACCGTAAAAGGTTTTTCTGCTGATCTCATGTTATATTTGAATCAGTTTTACATTAAAAAGTCTCATCATACAGATAGAGTGAAAGATCTTTCAAACTCAACCTCGTTGAACAAAAAAGAGCCCATCTTAGTGACACAGACAGTATGTTTTATCCTTTTTTTTCGGGTTCAGCACCATTTCCCCTCAGCAGTCAGCTCAGGTTTCCTGATGTGAATCACTACTGACACAATCCGGCTGTTTCTCTTTTGGTCGACCAACGTCTCTGGCTGACAGCCTCTCTCTAGTCTCTGCTGCTGCTAACCTTCCTCAAAGGTCAGAACTGCTTCTTTAACCTGCCTCTGGGTGGCACTTAGAACAAACAACGTGTGGAAGGTCACTCTCTGTGCTTATATGGCACAGAGGGCCAATATTAATCACAGCCGGGGGCCACAGGAATGGGTTTGTCTGATCCGAAGGGCCACATTATATCAACATTCATGTCAGCATTTAGAAGAAGGACCAATCCGAGCATTAATGCCGGAAAGAACAAAGGGTTTGTGTGTTTTTTTACCGACTTTATCTGTTTTTCCTTGTGTTTTGTGTATTTTCGTGAATATTTTTGCTGTTATTTTGTGTTTGTGGAGTTAATTAGTTTGGTTTTGTTGTCATTCTCTGTGTTATTGTTGTCCTTTTGTATAATTTTCTCCTACTATATCTGTTTTTCCTGTCATTTTGAGTATTTATTGTCATTTGGTGTATTTCTGTTGATTTCGTTTTGTATTCTTCATGCTTTGTGTTTTTTGAGTAATTTTTGTGTGTTTTTGGAGTCCTATATTTTGTTGTTTTGTCTGTTTTTGTTGTCATTTTGTATTTTTTCTCCCACTATAACTGTTTTTCCTGTGATTTTGTCATTGTGTGTGTTTTTGTTATTTGGTATTTCTGCTGGTATTTTTGCTGTAGTTATGTGTTTTTTGGAGTTATTCTGTCTGTTTTTTTTTGGTCATTTTGTATATCATACTCGCATTTTGTGTTTTTGGAATCATTTTTGTGCTTTTTGTTGTCTTACATTGTTGCTGTTTTATCTGTTTTTGTTGTCATTTTGTGTGTTTTTAATTTTTTTTTTATGTTTTTGATGTCAATTCATAGATTTTTTTCTTGGAGGCCACACAAAACTAGGCCGAGGGCCGATTGTGGCCCCCGATCCACCAGTTGTCCATGTCTGATAGATGCTCTATGTTGATTTACAGCTTGACAGTCATATTCAATGCAGTTGAAAGCAAAAAGCAAAACATTATTATAAAAAAAAAAAAAAAAAAAAACAAGTGTAAAGACCCTTTAACAACAACACAATTACATATAAATACGGTGCATAATACCAGAGGCGAAGCACGTGAAATGTGGGTGTGGCCATGAAAACAACAACGCTACAATCACTTAATTACATGCCTCGCATGTTGAATAACATTTGAGCATTTACATAATGGCTGGTGTAATCCCCTCCTCATAATGTTTGTCTGTGGGCTGTGTAATATCAGTAACACAGAGTGTGCAGGTTGTTAGTCTGGCAGCTGGCTGCAGCCTATCACAGATACCAGCTCGGAGCACAGAGGAGGTAAACAGGGAATTGGCTGGTGTAGAGTTTTATGAAACACAAGCCTGCAAAACAAACTGCTGCTCTTCCACGAAACATGATGTTCACAACATTTACCAGCGTAAATAAATATCCTCTTCGCGGGGGCCAAGCGATTCATTCAGATTCACAGATATCATGGATCAAGATTATAAGATTTATAATCTAAATCAGTGTTTCTCAAATGTGGGTACAGGGGTACACGATGGCACAATAAGGGGTACTTAGGAGAGAGTAGATAACTAATGAATAAAAGCATACAATAGCATACAGTACATATAATTAGGACTGCAGAAAAGATCATCTGTGTCGATCTGCCCTCCATCCAAGACTTATACTGTACCTGTCCAGGGTGAGGAAACGGGCAGGTAACATCACTGCAGACCCCTCACACCCTGCACACAATCTGTTTAAACTCCTCCCCTCCGGCAGACGCTACAGATCACTGAACGCCAAAACAACCCGCCATAAAAACAGCTTCTTCCCCCAGGCTGTCACTCTGATCAACACTAAACAGTCAAAGAGTGTCAGACCTGGTTCTGTGAAATAACCATGGAACTAAACATAACAACCCTGGATCAACCTGTCACTGAGAATGTTCATGTACATAATATTTAATTTAAATGTTCTCCTGCACTACTATCTTATTATTATTATATTTTATTATTATTTCTCTCTTTTTTTAATACTATTATTATTATTATTTTTTTTTTATACTATTATTAGTATTATTATTATTATCTTGTTATTTTATTTAGTTTTGCACATTCTAGTCTAACTACTGTTTATATTTATTATTATTTTTTCTAGTTGATTGTTATTATTTAATGTTTACACTATTTGAGAGAGTACAGTTCACCAAGTCAAATTCCTCGTGTGTATAACATACATTACTTGGTCAATAAAGTTGATTCTGATTCTGATACAAATTCTGATTTTCAGGTTTTAAAATATGTATTTTTGGTTAAAAACGATCACAAAATAAATAATATGTTTTTTATTTACAATTATGTGGCCATACCAGCCTGTCATTGCCTGATCCCATTAGATCTCGGAAGCTAAGCAGGTCTGGGCCTGGTTAGTACGTGGATGGAGACCACTGAGAATTCCAGGTGCCACAGTGGGGTGGCAGTCACCCCAGTGGTATCTGTCATTGTGTCCTTGGGCAAGGCACTTTACCCACATTGCCACGTATGAATGTAGTGTGTGAGTGGGTAGTGGTGGTCGGAGGGGCCGATGGCGCACTTTGGCAGCCTCGTTTCCATCAGTCTGCCCCAGGGCAGCTGTGGCTGCAACAGTAGCTTACCACCACTAAGTGTGGAGTGAAAGAATAATCCCTTAATTCTGTAAAGCGACTTATTATTATTATTAATAATAATAATAATAATAATAATAATAATAATAATAATAATCTTGATTAGAACATGAATTGAAAATACAAGTGTCAGTCTTGGTCTCACACCAAGAAACTGTTGAAATAAATCTATTCAGGAGGCACTAAATAATGTTTCATTCCACTCATTTACAATGTTTGATTCTTTAAAATGACGGTTAATACTCATACATTCCATCATAATGCTATAGTTTTTGTTTTTTTATAGTATTCTGAGCAAAATGTATCTGGAAAAAGGGGGTACTTAGGTTGAGAAATAAGAGAACGGGGGTACTTGAGCCAAAAAGGTTTGAGAACCACTGTTCTAAATGGCTTTAAAAATATATAGAAAGAAAAAAACATACACAAATAAACATAATGAAATTCTTTTCAGGACTGACTTTCTAGCTCGCAGACATTTTTCACTGATATGGTTGTGTCTGCATCTGTTCATTAATCTTGTTATTTTTCATCTCACTCCTCGGTGCCAAACTGTGGTTCATTGATGTTGTTTTTATCGCCTCTAAACTGAATTAAGTGTCTATAATTTGTTGGCAATTTATCTGAATTGTTTTTCTTTGTTTGCGTAATCTAAAACAATACAGTAAATCAACCAAAACAATGAGCTTTAAATCTCATGTCACACTGGGTAAAGTTGAGTTAAATCAAAGTATCAGTGGATGTTTAATAAAATGATCAAAAGTCTTAAAGTGTTGAGTTTCATAAGTAGCTTTGTCTTTTCTGACTTTTCTACTTACTCAAAAGCTGACTTGACATTAAAAAAAAAAAAGGAGTAAATTCACATACCATGCAAGAACCGGCGCATAATAAAACCCATTTGTAGTAGATAAAAGCGTTTTTTGACAAATGTCAGCCCACTCAGGGTGATTCACTTAGACGTGTCTGTTAGCTGGAGCAGCCGCTGCTACTGAAACATTAGAGAGAATGAGTAGATTATAAATAGAGTAGACTTCTGCAGCGTCTATGATTCCTTCCAACGTGTTAGAATGTATCTGTTGTACATTTTTCAAGTGACTAATGGTTTATAAATATAGGGAAAAGATGGTTTGCTAATGCTAAATCTATTAATGTGAGAAATGTCTCCGCTTATTTATGTATTTAAGCTAAATGAACATTAGTAAGGATAATTTTCTGAGATGAAACGGTACATTTAGGTATTTTCTAACGTTGTTTTTATTCTAAAAAGATTCCGGGAAATGTTGATGCTCTTGACTTTGCAAAAGGTACATAAAGCCTAGCATGTTTTTCCATGTTTCTTCTGTCTTTGTAATGCTAGTTGTGAATAAACCTAAAAGTCTGTGATACTTTTCAAGGTGTTATAATGTATTTGTTGTGAATTTTTATGAGGCTAAAGGTTTATAATTATAGAAAAAATGATGGTTTGCTAATGCTAAATGTAGTTATGTGAACAATATATTAGCTTATTGATGTATTTAAGCTAAATTAACCTTAGTTAGGTTCATTTATTGTCATGAAATGGTAAATTTAAGTATTTCCTGACGTTTTTATGCTCGAAAGGTTCCGGGAAATGTTGATGCTCTTGACTTCGCAAAAGCTACATATAGCCTAGCATGTTTTTCCATGTTTCTTGTGTCTTTGTAACGCTAGTTGTGAATAAACCTAAAAGCCTATGATACTTTTCAAGGTGTTACACTGTTTTTGTTGTGAGTTTTTAAGATTAAGCTAAGATATTTTCACCTAACTAGATTTAGCATTAGCCTTTAGCCGATGCTAAATCTTGTTGGGTGAAAATATCTTAGCATATTGATGTATTTAAGTTAAGTGGACCTTAAGATAGGATCATTTTCTGAGATAAAATGGTAGATTTAAGGATTACCTGTTGATTCTTTTATTTTGGAAAGGTTCCAGGAAACGTTGATGTTTTTACTTTGCAAAAGCTACATATAGCATAGCATGTTTTTCCATGTTTCTTGTGTTTTTGTTGGGTTTTTGGAGTTATTTTGTGTGATTTTCTTGTCACTTTGCATATTTTTTCCTTTTTTCCAAGTTTTGTTTAATGCCGTTTTGTTGTTTTTCTTGTGCTATATGTTTGTTGCAATCTGAAAAAAACAACTTGTATTATCTAAGAAAGCTAACATGTAGGCATTTAGCTTCTGAAAGTTTTTATTGTCTTTTTGTTGCCATTATGTATATTTTTCTCATATGATATCTGTTTTTCCTGTCGTTTTGTGTGTTTTTTGCTATTTTTTTTTTTTTAGACTTATTTTGTGTGTTTTTGGGGTCATTTTATTTATTATGCTCACATTTTTTGGTGTCATTTGTATATTTTATCGATTTTTATGTTCTCTATTATGTTTTTCCATGTTTCTTGTGTCTTTGTAACGCTAGTTGTGAATAAACCTCCATCAAAAACAGCAAATAATATTTAAGCTTCCAACGCGTAACATTAAGTACTTTTTAAAGGGTGTTCTATAAATAAAAATGGACAAACAATAAACACATTATGTGGCTCTTAGCAATACTGCTATATTTTCCTCTACGGTCTCCTCGTTTTCTGACTTTTAACAGCTTCATTTGTGATACAAGGCAACTTTTTGTTTCCCCAAAGCTTAATATTTGTTTAACATTGTTTTTAATTGATGTTGCATCTTGAGTCCGTTAATTATGACCCTGTACTATGATTTCAACTCAATTTATTCAAGCTGTTGTTAGATAAATTAATTATTTTCTTATGTGACTTATATTATGGAGTACAAGAGTAAGAGTCCTTGTTGGATTTGTGTCCGCTGGCATTCAGCGGCTTCTCTGCAGAGACCTCTTTTGGGGGTGGCCTGTGGTTCAATTACTCACTAAATGAAGTGAACCAATGAGCAGTCATTACACAGCTGCAGAAGAGAGTAACCTCAGGCCAAATTGAACCACAGTCTTCTGGACAGCAATTAAAATCTTCCAGGAGGAAAACACTCCAGAGGTGCTCGTCTTTTCCTCATTCAGAGATGAAATGAAAGGACGGGAAAAAAAAAAGCATCTTTGGACATCATTGAAAGCAAAAAAGCCACATTTATTATTACATAAAAGATTAATCTTTACAGTTCATTTTTGTTTTGTATTTTTAAGATGTTAATGCGCTCCTCTTTTATTTTGGGTTTAAAGATGAGGCCTCATAAGCTGCGTTTCCATTACCCTTGAAACTGCGGTAAAATATAAATAGCGCAATGACAAACAGGTAATGGAAACGTCTGCATTTAAAAAAAAAACAAAAAAAAAAACACTAAAATATTGCTAAAAGGTTTTTACGATTTCATGGGGAGGTTTTTCAGACGTTTTTGATATTGTACAAGAAAAATGTATAAAATTAGAACAAAAAATACACAAAATGAGAAAAAAACACAAACTGAGAAGAAAAACAGCCAATGCAACTAAATATATGACTGCAAAAACACACAAAATGATTCCAAAAACACAAAATGACAGCCTATATACGCAAAATACCAGCAGAAATACACCAAATGACAACAAAAACACACAAAAATGACAGGAAACACAAATATAGTAGGAGAAAAATATACAAAATGACAACAAAAATACACAAAATGGCGATTAAAAAAAAGATTTTATATGAGGAAAATATATAAAATGACAACAAAAAATACACAAAATGCGAGTATAATATACAAAAACAGACAAAACAACAAAAAATATGACTCCAAAAACACACAAAATAACTTCAAAAACACAAAATGACAGCAAAATACACAAAATACTAACAGAAATACACTATATAACAGCAAAAACACACAAAATGACTCCAAAAACACACAAAATGACTCCAACAACACAAAATGACAGCAAAATACACAAAATACTAACAGAAATACACTATATAACAGCAAAAACACACAAAATGACTCCAAAAACACACAAAATGACTCCAACAACACAAAATGACAGCAAGAATACACAAAATACCAACAGAAATACACTAAATGATAACAAAAACACACAAAATGAGAGGAAAAACATCACCTCTAAATGAGCTCTGATGAAGTGGGATCTCCTCTCACTAATTCACTTTTGATTCATTACACATTTATTTGTGTAATAAAACCTAATAATTTATAATGATTTTCCTTCAATTACACAGAGGGAGAAACTCTCAAGGACATACATTTTTAATCCAGTACAGAGGGAAATAATCGTAATTCTTTAAAGGAAACCTCTCTCTGTGTGTGTGTGTGTGTGTGTGTGTGTGTGTGTGTGTGTGTGTGTGTGTAGTCTGACTCCACTCAATGCAGATCTCTGTGTGTTGATCCCACAGGAATGACAGGAAGGTCTTGTTCACACAGCAGTGAGAGATGTTTGTGGCTAACTGAAGAATACATTACTTTTGGTCGGATGGTAATTTAGACTTTTAGTTTCCTCGCAGTGAAGCCTGTATACGGTAGATTAAACACCCTGATAAATATTATTCAGCCACCACACGTGCGTCTCTTCATCGGTCTCGGGGGTGATTACGTTCATTATGTGTGCATGCGCTCCTGCAGATAAACTAACGAAAGTAGGACATAACTGTTATCTTTGAATTACATATTCTTTTGTCATATATTGTTCTCCTGTTTCCAAACGATAATGGTAAGTATGAATGAAAAATCTAAGGAATTCCTAAAAAATGTGAAAAGTAGGATGTCATAGATTGGTAAAAAAAAAAAGCCATTAATCTAGAACCAACAATCTGATTGTTGTTTTGCGTTCAGACAGTCGCTGCAAACGCCAGAGGTGAAAGTAATGGATTACAAGTACTCACATTACTGTAATTTAGCTGCTTTTATGGGTACGTTAACTTTTTTGAGCATATTTCTAAACTAGTTTTACTTGTACTTAACTACGTTTTAAAAGAAGTAAAGTCATTCATTACATTTCTACACCCAACCGTTACTGAGTAAATTAATGTTTTTTAATGTTTAAAAATGAAACGACCAGATAATAATCAAATGCATCACATCATAGCCGACCAATCAGATTAAACGTAATGTACAGCGTTAAAGCAGCATTGAATGGAGGCTATTTTCCTCAGTTTTAGTGTCCATAAATGTATCTATACTCAGATTTTTTAAATTTTGAATTGAATTCATTATCCAACACTGCAGACGCATTGAGTTCTGTCATCGGGGAGCTCGCTCTGTGACTGTCCCTGTATATTTAAAGCTTTCTCATTATTAATCTCTGATCAATGAATGGACCCATTTATACCATGTGGTAAACAGAGGCGATGAATACGTACGCATCCATATATAAGCTAATTATTACTGATGGTTTAAACAGATTACCACTGATTAAAAATCAAACTCATTAAAAATACGGTACACATTAAATAATATAAATAATAAATAATAAGACTGTGATTCTATCGTCATTTGTATGGATTTAAAATCTTAATTTAGCATTTACTATTATATTCTCTTTCATTTCCTTTTAAAACAAGTCTTTTTGACTCCTTTTTCCTTTTGTAGATCTTTATTAAGTGTTTTAAAGCATCACTATGACTGCCTCTGCTGCTTAAGCCTGGTCGAGAGCAGGTTTGACCCATGGACTGTGTTACTATGGTAACTAAGGTGTATTCTCTTTGATGAAACAACCGTTCCAGTTAGAAAACCTGGCTTAACGGAGCCGGACTCTCAGGGTAAAACCTGGACTTAACCCTTAGCTGAGTTTGATGAAATACCCCCGATGTAATTTTTTTTTTTATGTTTACTTACTAAATAAGAATAAATATTAAAAAGCAACAATAAATGTTCATCAAAACCTCATTAGCTGCGTTTTGCTTACACTTGGAAATGTGCAAAATCTGAATAACAGATAAATAAATGCAAATTTGTAATAGAAAACACCTGAATTTTGCAAAAAAAACTGGGATTGAAAACGTAGCTATTGTGAGTGACAAAATCTGACTTTTCCTCTTCAGTTTGACTGAATGCAGTGCAATATTTATTTCCTGTCACTTAATGTCTATCACTAATGGAAATATGGGGATAGTTTGTTTCTTCTTCTTTGTAGAATTGAAGCTCATGAATGTTGCACCGTTACAAAGCTACAGATTCTATGTGACTATTTTAATCGGAGGTTCACAGCAGGAGCGCATTTACACTGAGGTTTTCTTATCCAAAGGCTCCTTTAAAGAAGGAAAGAAAGGTGAAATCTGCATAAGATTATAGAGAGTGACTCTGAGACATTGCTTCTGAAACACCTAAATCCCCCCCAGGATGTAAAAGTCATACATCATTTGTTTCCTGTACTATTTTCAAGCCCCCCTGCGGCTATATACGTTATTTTGACCACCACACAGCTCCGTGCTTTTCTCTGTGTCAGGGAAAACAATAAGAATACATTTGGCTTTTAAATCAACAATCACGGTCGTTAAATAAAGAAAATGAATCTTATTATTGAAATTATACAGAGATATAATTATATGTTTATATTTTAGTGTTTCCTAAGAACACAGGACAGGAAAGAAAGGAGAAGAGAATCAGCTGCTTTAAAAAAATAATCATAAAAAAATGTTTAAGCTTTGATGTAAAAACTGGGAATTTTAAATTGTATTTTTTCTTAGACATAAGCAAATGGAGGCCCAGGAGCCACAAGTGGCTCTTTTGTCTAATTTTGTGAGGTTCCCAAACGGGAAAAAAGAGACAATAATATGCAAAAGGACAACAATAATAGACAAATTGACTCCAAAAAATACACATAATACAGAAAAAAGGATAATAAATCACACAAAAGGCAATAGAAACACAATTACTCAAAAAAACAAAAAATGACTCAAAAAAATATGCAACTGCAACAAAAATAAACAAGGCAACAACAAAACATAGACAAAAGGGCAACATAAATACACAAACTGACTCAAAAAAACCACACATAATACAGAAAAAAACTGACAACAAAATACACAAAACTATGCAAACACAATAAATTACTCCAAAAACACACGCAATAAAAACAAAAATCGTACATAATACAAAAAAATACACAACAGGGCAACAGAAATGCACAAATTGACTCATAACACACAAAACAAAAATAAATATTCACAAAACGACAGAAAAACAGACAAAAAAAAACACAAAATCACAACAAAAAAACATAACTTTACAACAAAAACACACAAAATAACTCCAAAAACATACAAAACCCTTTGTTCTTTCTTGTATTAACGCACAGAATATTTTATATTCTGACATGAATGTTGATAATGTGGCCCATCAAACCAGAAAATCTCATTTTGTCGGCGCAAATATCCCTTGATTTTGTTCTCTCTTTCTCTCTTTTTTTTTTTTGTTTTTTTTCTCTCTCCCAACAGATGCGATTTTAATTATTTCATCTCTCCCATGCAGATCTTCCCTCTGGTTTTCATCCTGGCACATCTGCATCGTGGCCACATGCTAAATACTGATGTTGCCTGTCAGAAAAGACACATTTCCTGGCAGACGCAAAGGAGTTTAACAATTTAACAAGAAAACACAACAGGAATAAAAAAAGTCTTGAATCTGCCTCAGAGTGCTGCACTCAACAATACGTGTAGCACTTATTTTATTTTTGCCTCCATTTTTGGATCTAAATGTCACGAATGAGTGAAACACATAAGATGTGACGTTTAAGAGACAGAACTCCTAAAAGATGCAAGTGAATGCATTTTTATATATTTATTAGTGGTGGGAGTCAATTAAAAAAAATGTTGGTATATGACTGAATTAATGAAAACAATAAATAAGTTATAGTTGTTATTATTTCCATCACTAACGTAATGTGCCATATGAATAAAGAATATTGCAAAGCACAAACTTAAATTTAAGTAAGCTATATTCATGCTTTTTAAGACTTTTTTTTGGAAACTTTGTAAAACAAATTTGTTTTTATGTATTAAATAAATAAATTAGTTATTGTCAATAAAGAATAAATAAACTCTTTATATCAAAGACTTGAAAAAAAATAAATAATCCAAAATCAGTGGTGACTCAACTCAGTCACCTTTATTAACAACAATCTGTCATTAAAATATCTGATATAAACCTTCTTAAAATCTCTCAATCATTGTACCAATATGAGAAATATTCCTTCCTAGAAATTAAAAAAAAAAAAAAATTAAAACTACAACAAAAACTCAAGGCTTACAGAACAGCAAATAATAATCAAATATACACTCCAAAAATTTACATTTTCAATTATTATTATCATTATTTGGTCTGTTTTAATCTCTCGCACTCTTTCTCTTGGACTTTGGTCCTCTTTCTCATTTCCTCGATTTAATCAAAACAAAGCAGCATTTTAATGATAACGTCATGTGGGAGTAAAATTACCATAAAATTAAACCACAAAGAGCAATTCCTTAGCTTTCAGAAAATTTATCAGATAGAGCAAATATTAACAAAGTTATGATCTTTTACATTCACTTCTTCCCTGAGATGCGTTCAGGGTCCCTGGGAAACGCGGGAAATTTCATTAATTTGTAAATTATAGTGTGCATCGTACTGAGATTGTATATGCGTATATACAGTGTACAAAAAATGGGGAATGCTTGTAAAGCCCACGTCTTCATATCAAAAAGAGACACAACTTTCACATACAAAGGAAAATGAGCACACCCATGAGTCTTAAACTTATTAAAGTACCTTAGTCTGACATTCAATTATTAATAACTGGAGTTGTCCCAGTCACACACACACACACAGATACATATCCTTACTATGTGCAGCTGAAGATAGTCTCCGAGCCCGTGGGTGCTCTCCACTCGCACCAGAACGGCTTCTTTCTGCTGCGTGCTGAAGCCCACGGCTAAGCGGTCGGCGCGGGTGCTCGGCCGCTCGTTGGGGGCCCACGTGAACGTGATGAGGGCCCCTCCTTTCCCAAAGATGTACGTTGTCCCAGCTGGGAAAAGAGAGAGAAATGGATCCATTAAACTGCTGATAACTCACCTTATTATCATTGGGGTCAATTTGACCCCATTCATTAGTTGGCTCTCTTTTTTTCTCTTAATATTTCATGACTTTTCCTAATTTGATGGTTACAACTGATTAAGCATAACATTATCATGATGTTGTTTTTCAATGGGCTGAACACATATTGCACACATTGGTGTTCCTCTGGGGTCAATTTGACCCCAAGCTGTTTCAGCTGTGTGAAACCTGTCTGTGTATTGCAATCTGTACGCTCTCTCTCTTGAAAATGCCATCTCGGAAATGGTTTGCTATCAATAAGGTTTTGGAACAGCTCTTTCACAGTGAAAATGACATAGAGGAGAATGTGTCTGAAACTTCACAAGGAGATAAAAATAAATAAATAAACATGGTTCATTCTGTGTGCAAATTCATTGTAATTAAAAAAAGTTGGTGAACAATTTTCTGAAAATCATTTGTCAGATTGACCCTAAGAGTATAATGTGTTGTAACTAGCAGAGAGAAAAATAAATATACAACACAGACAACAAATCAGCAGCTTTTCATCCCTAAATCACAGTCAAACAGGCTAATATGCAGCGTTTTCTCAGCTGTTATGTCTTCCATCTTTTGAGATTTGACAGAATGCAAACCATGAAAGTATAATTCCGCAGCATTGAAGTTAAAAATGAGAACATCCCTCTTCCCGCGACTATTTTCACAGACAACCATAGATGAGAGCAACAAGATTAATCTACACACACAAAAAAAAAGATTTAAAACCATGCAAGTCAGACCAAAAGATGCACAATGTGCACTTCTTTGAAAGTCAAATTCTTACAAAAATAAGTGTTTTTGTAACTCACATTTGCTGTTTTCTTACCCAAACCTTACCAGTATACAGTATATAAGAGATGGGCAACTTTTATCACAGAGGGGGCTCAAAGATGTGATTTTATGATGAGAGCCACATTATCAACATTCATGTTGGAATTTAGAATAAAAAACTAATTCTAACGTTAACAAAGGGAAGAATAAAGGGTTTGTGTGTGTTTTGTATATTTTTCTTTCATTTTGTGTGTTTTTCTGTTATTTCTCTGTAATTTTGTAGGCATCTTCAGTGTTATTGGAGTCATTTTGTGTATTTCACTTCTAATTTTTTGTTTTGTAATTTGTGTTTTTGGAATAATTTTTTCCACTTTTGTTGTGGTTTTGTAAATGTTTCTCTCATTTTGTGTGTTTTTCTGTTATTACTTTGTATTTTTGTTGGCATTTGGGCATTTTTGGATAAAATTTTTGTATTTCAGTTGAAACCTTGTGTTTTTGACATAATTTTTTTTTGTATTTGTATTGTAATTTGTGTTTTTCAAAACAAATTTTTGTGTGTTTTTGTTGAAATTTATGTTTTTGGAGTCATTTTGTAAATTATATTACATTATTTGTTTGTGTTTCTGGATTCAATTTGTCTATTTCAGTTGTAATTTAGTGTTTTTGAAATCATATTTGTGCATTTTTCTTGTGATTCATGTTTTCGGAGTCATTTTGTGTAATTTTGTTGTGGCTTTGCATATTTTTCTCTCATTTTGTGTATTTTTCTGTAATTATATTGTATTTTTGTAGGCATCTCGGGTGTTTTTGTATTCAATCTGTGTAATTTAGGTGTAATTTTGTGTTTTTTGAAATTATTTTTGTGTATTTCTCTTGTAATTTGTGTTTTTGGAGTCATTTTATGTAATTTTGTTGTGGTTTAGCAAACTTATATCTCATTTTGTGTGTTTTTTTGGAGTCAATTTGTGATTTTAACACAGATTTGAAGTATCCTTATATTGCTTACATAATATAACTTGATGTCTTTCCTGTTGCTGGGGGTTAAAGATTCTTGTTTGAAATGACGTCCATATCTTATATTTTTAATCGCCTTTTATTCATTATGTGCCAAATAAAGTAACACGGTTAAAATAAGAGAGTAATCTCATGGCACTTTTAATGCAACCCCCCTTATATTTCTAAATGAGCAAACATCAAGCAAGTAATAATACTATACAATTCATCAGACAAAAGAAAAGAATGAGTAAGCAGTTATTCTTTAATCGTCATTGATTTTCAGCAGGTGCATTGAGTGCTCATCATGCTAATTATTTCCCTCCACTCAAAAATCCTTCTTTTTCTATTCCAGAGAAATGAGGCGAGTCAATGTTAATTTGTCATTAACTAGACAAGCTTGAATTGCAAAAATGCGGTAGAAAAAAATCACAGGTCCGTGCTTAAATGTATTAATTTTTTTTCTACTCTGTAAATCACACACTGCTCTGCAATTTAGAACAATACAACACATCCTCAGATTCCTCATTCAAAAGTAGTTTTTTACCAATATATTCGTCTGGGGACTTAAATATATAAATATATATATATACATAATCAATGCAAATAATTGAGTTAAGTTTACAAGTGCAACCATAGTCATAATTGATACTAAGGTGGGTGATATTTGAATTCTTTTTCACGTAAAAAATAGTGTGTATAATCACAACCAAAGGCATCTCAAATCAATTTAGTTTTTTATTTTATTTTAAATTTAAGAATAAATGTTAAGTTTCCCTTTTAGTTTGAATAGCTTTAACAAAATGAAACAGCAGATAATAGATAGAAAGATAAAAGTTTACTGACTTAAAAAAAAAATATATATATATATACAGTATATATATTTGTTTTTGTTGAATGCTTATGACATCATCTTGGTTTTAGAATTGGAGACCAGTCCAATGATTGAAAAACCTCATATAAAATAGTCACACAATTAATCTTTGGGTCAATAATTCTGGTACAAAAATACAGTAAAATAACATAAAAACCACACAAACAACAACAACGACGGATTCAGGAGATAGTTGAGCAAATAGTTTTTTTTAATAACAGTGAACTGTGGTGTTTATACTATACTAGCATTATTAATCCCAACAGGAACGATGACGAGGGAACGCCACTGATGAAGAGAGAGGAGGAGACGTGTGATGAAATGCTAATGCTAGGACAAACGTTCTCCCGCTGATAGCATTATTATCACTATTCCACATCACATGACACTCATTAAAACGGGGCAGTGTTCTTTCACCCTTTAGCTTTCCTTTCATCAGATTATTACATCAGCATGTCTCCCACATTATCACTTTAAATACATAATACATGCCTTTGAATGGACTGAGTGTGTAATAATCTTGTTAAACAGACAAATAGTGACCTAAACTAGGAAAATGTGTTTGAACTTTTGGTGTGACATTACTATCCTCTTATCTAGGATTTCTCAACCTTGGGGTTGGGAATATTTTCTGAACAATTTTGAGCCAATTTTTTGCTTATTTTTAGCCTTTTTCTGCAACCACACCAAACGTGCTATATTTTAACCTATTTTCATCACTTTTTCTTGCCATATTTTGCTCCTTTTAATGCATTTTTGCTACATTATTCCCATTTCTGCCACTTCTACATCAAATTTCAATGATTTTCCTGCACATTTTTTTCTACTTTCAAGACGTTTTTGGCACTACTTCAGAGTGGGGATAAAGCGCTACATAAATCAAGTCCGTTTACCATTTCTATTTACTTATAAACACTTTCCACCACTTTTCTCACCTAATGTTGCATATGCTGACCCATTATTGTCACTTTTAACCTCTTTTCACCATATTTCATGTCTGGTCACGCCAGTTTAAACTATAATTGTTCCAATATTGACACTTTGAACCATTTTTTTAAATCACTTTTTTAGCCACTCTAATTTTCAACTTTTAACCAATTTCTGTGGTTTTTAAAAACCCATTTCACCACCTTGTCAACCATTTTTGGTCACTTTGAACACATTTTATTTTTGATTAAAACAAGGGTTTACATCTTTAAGATGACTATATAGTATGGCCCAAATAATAATAAACTTCCTGCATAACAGTGGATATTATTCAGATAAATAAAAAAATAAAAAAATAAATGTGGATATCACACATTCATAGAATAATGGACTATCATTTTGCTGACATTATGGATGGACACCAAAGCGCTCTCCCCTATGAGTTCATTTAAATCTTTATACGTGACTTTGTTTCCATGGAAATAGAAACACAAGCAATCAGAGGCTCTAGTCTAACTTAACATATGTGTTTTAAAGAGAAACATCTAGAACAAACCAACTGATAACGCTAAAGCTGACTGTATTTTATTGTGTGGAAAATATGAACCCGTTTGGATGAAATCTCTAACACACATTTACACGTTATTGATCCAATTACTGACGATTCCATTCATAAGCCTCAGCTTATCAAGTGACTTGGCGTTAATTACAGCAGCTGATAAAGAGCTGCCATTAGTGTCGTCATCCAGTGAAATGAGGAATACAAGCAAGGCACAGAATAAAGTACAATAAAGACATGTGTGGGACCTTATAGACGATGATCTCTAATGATTCAAGACTTTAAAGCTCATTTATTCAAAGCCCTTCACACTATGATCCTTTAAAGTACATTTTTAGAAACCTTTTATGTTCTTATGCTTCTTCTTTTTCTGATATTTTCTAATTACTGCTAAAGTCTCATATTTTTAGATGAAAATAAATAACCGTAGAGCTATTAAAGAACCTAAAAGATTCAGTTTAACAGCATAATATGACAATACCTCAACATTCTCCCTTCTTCTTATCTTACTGTCATTAAACCACTGTTTAACACAATAACTGTAACCACTCTGATATCCCCCATCCATATTCCTTCATTTGTCATTTGTTGTGTTTTGTTTTATGTCGTTGTTTTGTTTCTTTTTAATGTGAATTGATTTTATTTTATTTGTATTTTTTTTTCTAATTTATGTCCCACAGTCGTATATTTGCACTATTATTCTTCGTTGGTATTTATCTTGCTCATACTGTGTGCTATTATATTGTTGCTGCGACATGTGAATTTACCCTCTGGGAGATCAATAAAAGTCTATTCCAGGCATAGGCAACTGGAGGCCCAGGGGCCCACATGTGGCCCTCGGTCTAGTTTTGCGCAGCCCCCAAAACAAATCCCCAAAAATTGTATACATAATACACAAAATAGCTCCCAGAACACACAAACTGACAACATAGACAGACACAACAACCACTTAAACAACCAAAATGACTATGACGACACAAAAACACATTACAAATTACATGTCAACAAAATGACAGGAAAATACAAAAAACAACAAAAAAATACAGAAAGTGAGCCCAAAAACGCACAAATAGACAACATAAATGCAGAAAATGACAGAAAAAGTACACAAAAATACAACAAGAACACAAAAAAATAACAAAAACACACACAATGACTCCGAAAACACACAAAATGACAAAACAACACATTAGACATAAGCTAATGTTCAGATCAGTCATTATTTTAAATACTGACATAAATGTTCATAATGTGGCCCTTGGATCAGATACAATCACATTTTTGTGGCCCCGGCTGTGATAGAGTTGCCTAACCCTGATCTATTCTATTCTATTCTATTCTATTCTATTCTATTCTATTCTATTCTTCAATGCAACTGAGTAATTCTTAGAAGAAACATAAGTATGTAATTCACTGTAAAGGCACAGATAGAATACATTTTGCTTTAAAAGTTTTATTCAGATCAAAGCAGCAGTTAAAGGGAAATGTGTACACACACACAGACGATCCTTGTATTTATAGATAGATAAAAACTCCTTTGTGAAATACATGTGCTCAATTTTGTCATCACACACCTGAGGACATTTGAAGGTTTTCTTTTTTTTTTTTCTTGTAAAACATCAGAATGAAAAAGTTCAAGGTTCATCAGTTGAGAATCTCGCGGCTTCTTTCACTAATTAAAATACCAAATTTATTCTAAAAAAACATGATGAAAGTTCAGTATTATCAGAGATGCAATCGATCTTTGGGTGTTTTTGGATTCATTTTGTGTATTTCAGTTGTAATTTTGTGTTTTTGTAATCATTTTTGTTGTAATTTGTGTTTTTGGACTCATATTGTGTAATTTTGTGTGTTTTTCTCATTTTCTGTGTTTTTGTTGTTGCTTTCTGTGTTTCTCTTGTTTTACTTTGCATTTTTGTAGGCATCTTGGGTGTTTTTTTAAATCATTTTTGTGTATTTTTGTTGTAATTTGTGTTTTGGAGTCATTTTGTGTATTTATTTCTGTTATTTGTTTGTGTTTTTGGATTCAATTTGTGTATTTCAGTTGTAAATTTGTGTTTTTGGAATCATTTTTGTTGTAATTTGTGTTTTGGAGTCATTTTGTGTGTTTTTGCTGTTGTTTTGTGTGTTTCTGTTATTACTTTGCATTTTTGCAGGTATCTTGTGTGTTTCTGGGTCAATTTGTTGATTTCAGTTGTAACTGTGTGTTTTTTTAAAAACATTTTTGTGTATTTTTGTTGTCATTTTTGTATTTCAGTTGTAATTTTGTGTTTTTTGGACACATTTTGTGGGATTCTGTTGTGATTTTATATACTTTTATCTCTTTTTTTGGTGTTTCTGGAGGTTTTGTTATTTCAACTCAGAGATTTGAAGTGAGTCTTTAAATTGTGACCATAAAACAACTCAATGTCTTTCCTGCCACTGGCAGATAAAGGATTCTTGTTTGAAATGAAGTCCATGTCTGATATTTTTAATCACGGTTTTATTCATCCCTCGTGCACGGTGCACGTCTGCTCAGGTAATAAAGTCTTACAGCTTCTCAAAAAACAAAACCTCCGTACACCACTTCAGCGATTACGCGTCCACTAATTAAACACGCGTTGGAGCGTGTCAAACGTATGAATGTATTACACTGGGACAAGGTTTACAGAATGGAATAACACACAGAGGCTGACTCAAGTATCTCCATACTTTTAATTTGCTCTTCAATGTGTTTACGGAGCATGAATAAAGCATCCGAATGGACCATTCATAAATTATTGTCAAGTCTCGATGTTTCCATACACACACACACACACAGCATAGAAATATGTACAGTATGTATGGATTGTTTTCTTTAGCCATGACTCATACAACCCACTCATACCCATTTCATTTGTGCTCTAGGGTAGTTTTTTTTTTTTTTTTTTTACACAGGAGGCAACGTGACACACATAAAATAAACGGAGGGGCTCGGTAGTAATTTACGTCATCAGTAATTATTCATTTGAGAAAGTGAAAGTTCTAACATGAGAAGAATTAAACAGAGTGAGAAAATCCGGAGTCGGCCATGTTGGAGGAAAAACACAAACTGACGTGGAGTATACGTGCTTGTGTGGTTCAGTTGTTACGCTTTGGTTTTTTTTTTAGCAAAATGCCACGATTGGGCTGTTGACACAAAGACGTTCATAAACTATTTCAAAAACCAGCAATTATAAAAAAAACCCAAGGAGAAATCAGCAGAGATGGCGAGCGTGGAGCAGTCTGATGAAAAGTTTTTATTTTTAAGGAGGCGATACAAACACTACTTTAAATTAATTGTGGTCAAAGACAAGAACGCACATGTGAAGTGTACATTATATCCAGGAGTGAAGACTTTGTCCACATCTGTTGTAAACAACTCAAATTTAATGAAACACCTCATAACGACACACGCATCTAAAAAAATCTGAATTCTTTGACATATATCAACTTTTATTTTTTAACAGTAACGCAAATAGTTACTTTCCTTGGTAACGAGATACTTTTATTATAAAGTAATTCAATTACTAACTCAGTTACTTTTTGGAACAAGTAGTGAGCTAATTACTTTTTTTTAAAGCAACACTGGTGATAAGTACTTTCACAATTTTTTTAATATAATTTTTGTTGTATTTTTGTGTTTTTTAAATAAATTTTGTGTTTTTTTTGTTGTAGTTTTGTGTTTTTGAAATAACTAATGTATTTTGGTTGTCCCTTTGAGTCTTTATGTGTGATTTTGTTGTTGTTTTGTGGGTTTTTTGGTAAATTTTCTTTATTTTGTGTGTTTTTGGAGTAATTTTGGATATTTTTCCTGTCATTTTGTGTTTTTTTAAATCACTTTGTGTATTTTTGTTGTAATTTGTTAAATTTTGTTGCGGTTTTGTATATTTTTCTCTCATTTTGTGTGTTTTTGTTGTTGTTTGTGAGTTTTTCTGTTATTACTTTTTTTTAAGCAACACTGGTGATAAGCACTTTCATCAGTATTTTAATCTGACGGCGCAAAAAAACTTGACATTTGCAAAATACTAAACCTTTGTTCCGATTATAATTTACAATGGAAACCTGCTACACCTGTATGATGGAATGCTCGCCAGATTGGGCTCGGACTCATAACCTTGGCCATGACTAAGTAAAAGAACGCTCAGAGTCATTAATTGAAGTTATAGACGTGTCGAGAGGGAGAATAAACAGAGGAGTCAAAAACATCAACCTTTAACATCCCACAATGATGTGCGATTCTGCTGTTATATACTTTACTTGATCATCATATTGAAAATAAAAAAAGTATTAAAATTGTGGCTTTGCTTGTTTTTATTTAATCTCATTATTATTATGTTTTTGCAATTGTGGGGTGAGAAGTGTAACTTATTACTGTAACAAATAATTTTTTTTTGTTTTCTTCCTATTTTTGCAGCCAGTGATACGACGTTGGAAACAGTAATGAATGCAGACAGCTACACAGAAGAAGAGAAAAGAGAAATTACAAGAGTGTGTTGTGCATTAACACATCTTTCAGATTCTATCATTTTTTAGTTTTCTGTTTTGCACATTATTGAACAAGGAATAAAAAACTGTACACACAGTAATTTGTGAAGTTATTTGAGCTGTTCTGCATAAGGAGGTATGTATATTCAACAAGTCATGATGTTTCAAAGTCATATTAATTAGTACTGTTTGTTGTTGAATAAATGATGACATTGAGAGTGGTGAAATATGTTGATAACACATTAGTTAGCAGATGCTGTTTTGTTTGTTTGTGTATCCTCCAATATGGAGGCGCGTGGTTACGCAAGCAGCTGTGGTCACATGGTTGAAAACGATCTATACATCACTGATCTGAAATCTTTACAGACAAAAACACATTAGAAAGAATCTGTGCACAGTAACTGTACCCTACGGCAACACCTGCGGGTCAAAAAAATATACCCAAGACAGAACAGAACTATTTGTGCCTTTTAGTTGTAATTTTGTGTTTTTTAAATTATTTTTGTGTATTTTTGCTGTGGTTTTCTAAATTTTTATCTCCGGATTTTTGTAGGGCATGTTTTTTGATTCAATTTGTGTATTTTAGCATATTTTAGTTGTAATTTTATCTTTTTGAAAGCATTTTTGTGTATTTTCATTGTAATTTTGTGTTTTTTTTGTTGTAGTTTTGTGTTTTTGAAATCATTTTTTTTTTTGTTAAAGATTTGTGTCAATGAAATCATTCTTGTGTATTTTTGTTGTAATTTTGTGGTTTTGAAATCATTATTGTGTATTTTTGTATATTTTTCTCTCATTCTGTGTGTTTTTGTTGTTGTTTTGTGTGTTTTTCTGTAAATTCTCTGTATTTTTGTAGGGCATCTTGGGTGTTTTTGGATTCAATTGGTGTATTATAGTATATTTTAGTTGTAATTTTTAATATCATTTTTGTTGTAATTTTGTGTTTTTGAAATCAATTTTGTGTTTTTTTTGTTGTAGTTTTGTGTTTTTGTAATAACTAATGTATTTTGGTTGTCCCTTTGAGTCTTTTTGTGTTATTTTGTTGTCGTTTTGTGTGTTGTTTGGTCAATTTTCTTTATTTTTGTGTGTTTTTGGAATCATTTTGCATATTTTTTGTTGTTGTAAATTTGTGTTTTTTAAATCACTTTTGTGTATTTTGTTGGAATTTCTTAAACTTGTTGTGGTTTTGTATATTGTTCTCTCATTTTGTGTGTTTTTGTTGTTGTTTTGTGAGTTTTTATTACTTTGGATTTTTTCAGACATTTTGGGCGTTTTTGGATTAAATTTGTGTGAATCAGATATTTGTGTTTTTCAAATCTGTTTTGTGTAATTTTTTTTTTTGTAATTTGTATTTTTGGACTCATTTTGTGTGATTTTGTTGTGATTTTGAATACTTTTCTCTATTTCGCATGTGTTATTTGGACCGTTGCGTCTTAACGGGTGATTTCATATGCATGGCTGAGATGACGTCGGCAGTCGGTGGATTTGAAGCGTATCCAAAAAAGGACTTAAATTTTGCAGTTTGCAGACCTTCGTGCTCGGGCTCCGGTGACGAGGGAGGTCCTCAGTGCAGCAAAAGCACACTAAAAAGTCAAAGCGGCAGCTGGAAAACCAGACTTTGCACAACCTTTCAGAGACACGAGACGTATACGTCTGTCCAACGTCTGAGAGACAAAGTTAAAGACTCGGAAGTGCAAATATAGTGGTAATGATTTCTGTTAAATCCTAAATTAACAGGTATAATTTCTTTAGTTTAAGATTTATAAGCCAACCCAGTGACATAGAGCAGCCGAATACTGTGTTTCATGTAATAAATTTAAAACTTATTTTCTTGAAACATTATTCTCAAAGTGGTGAGCCTGCACTTTAATCTATTCTGTAGGTCTGGGTTTTGCAAGTGGATATTTGAAAGATTTTTATTTTATTTTTATTTATTATGATTTTTTTTGTTTAAACTTTGGAACTGAGTTCATTCAAAGGTTGAAAAAATAAAAAATAAATAGTCTATCTGTGTATTAATTCTCCATTACTTTTCCATAAATAAATTACATCTATTACAAGCTTCAGTCTTAAGTAGAAGAAATGTGATTAATCACAGTTAATTACAGAAGATTGTGGCGATTAATGAGTACATTTTTTTTCTATTGATTGACAGCCATTAAAGAAAACACATTTATATTCTGTCACACGATACAGCGAGTAACATATTTGTTGAATGAGCTACTAACATCAAAATCTTGCACACTTTACCTGCTAATCACAAAAAGTTCATCGTTCACAATTTTTATTGACATCTTTCATTTAGCATCTAGTATAGAGTGAAAATCAAACATAAATAATGCTCCATGACAAAATAAATGGGCTTAATGTTCAATTTATCTCGTGATCGGTCCATCAGTAATTAAGTATGGCTGATGATACCACTTTTGGATCAGTTCATACATTGAATAACTTTTATTTATTTGTGATTGTTGTTGCTCATTCATCTTCAAATATGCAAAGTACTACTAGTTACACAAGATTGTTTACAAAATTTGGTTTACTTATACTACAAGTACACTCAAAATCTTACCAGTAGTACGAGTAGACCTAATGCAAATAAAGTAGGAGGGATCATAACCTAATCCAGCTCTATTTGTGGTATTTTTGTGTAATTTTTTGCCCTAATTTTGTACGTTTTTTTATTGTTTTGTGTTATTTTGTGGATTTTTTATTATATATGTGTACTTTTAGTTGTATTTTCAGTGTCTTTGGTTGCCTTTTTTAGGATATCATTCTTACTAGTGACACGATTTGCTTCACTACTAAAGTGCACTTGCACACTAGTAAATCTGCTGTAATCTGAGCTTTATTTTCAAACGGGGACAAAGTGGGAAACAAAACAACCACTATGAATGAAATGCAACCTAAATCCATCAAGTGTAAGCACGTTTGTACCAAATAAAAAATAATAATGGTGACATATTAAGTTTGAATTAAAGCAGCACGGGCTCACATTTCCATAATTTATTAAAAACATCTGCGAGAAATGATGAAACTGAAATGGTGCCGTCACGGTTTTGAGAGTAAAATATGGCTTTCAAAGGTTGAAATTAAAGCAACATTTATTTAATAGAGAGAACGCAGACACAAAGTAAGGGTTGAAATCAATCATGTCAATTAAAAGTGCAGCAACCATTGCACACACTTCACCAGTTTCTGCTCCAATCAGCAAAAATGGTTCTTGACACTGTGTTCTCATATTGAATAACACGCAGCAACGAGCTCCTCAAATAACCCTTTGGTCTACGACAATATTCATAATTTCCTTCATTCAGATGTCGGGTGATTTGGGTGGGAAGTGAAGTTCTGATTTTTTTTGTCAAAAATATACATCATAATTACTGAAACATATTCAGTTACATTTTTTCTGGACTTCCTTCAAAGAAATATTCTAAGTAACTATAATCATTGATAATCAGAAATGTTGAATACAAATCTAAGCATTTTTGGTGATCTTAGAATCTAAAAAAAAATCCCAATGGAGTCTTCAGTGGCTTCCATTAAAAAAAAAAAAAAACTGCTGCATTAAGCTGAAGATGAGATGGTTAAAATTACAATTTAGACAGAATTAAAATGAATATAAAAGCAATTTTTTGTTACAAGCAACAGCAAAAATACATTTGAAGGTAGTGTAACATTGCAAAATGTACTGCAATAATATGTTTCATTTATTCAGACAAACTTTTTTCAGGAAATTTACTTTGAAATGTATCTCCTGACATGTTTCGACTGCCAACTGTTCGTCTTCCTCAGAGGCATATACTGATTGCTTTGATGTGGTCCCTACAAGTTATTTCATAGGGAAAGCATCAAAAGCATTTACTGATTGCTTTGATTTGTCCCTACAAGTTATTCCATAAGGAAAGCATCAAAGCATCTACTGATTGCTTTGATGTGTCCCTATGAGTTCTTTCATAAGGAAAGCATCAAAACATCTACTGATTGCTTTGATGTGTCCCTATGAGTTATTTCATAAGGAAAGCATCAAAACATCTACTGATTGCTTTGATGTGTCCCTATGAGTTATTTCATAAGGAAAGCATCAGACCATTTACTGATTGCTTTGATGTGTCCCTATGTGTTCTTTCATAAGGAAATCATCAAAGCATCTACTGATTGCTTTGATGTGTCATAAGTTACTTCATAAGAAAAGCATCAAAACATCTACTGATTGCTTTGATGTGTCCCTACGAGTTCTTTCATAAGGAAAAAAAAACTAACTAGCTGTTAAAAGATATATTGCTGTCTGCCTAAGAAGCAGAAACAGACTGTTAAATTCATCCGACTAAAGACATTTAAGTGGCTAACACAGAGCACAGAGTCTCTAAATAGACGACATTGTGACTATGTTTAGTTGGTTACACAAAGACACTCTGTTCGTTTTTTCTTAAATTGAACAACATTCCTGCCAAAACAGCTCAAGGAGAGTTTGCTCTTCTGTTGCAGTGATTACAACACCCAGGTGTCACCAAAGACAAACTGCAACACCACCATTAACATGGTGGTGTTTGTAGCCAAAGGCAAATTACAACGATGAACAACAAAAAACACTAAAACCTACTGGGAACCAATGCAGCATAATCATCACTCTGTCTACTGATGAACGCACATACATCCACTCCAATCTGTAGAGCTGGATTCAACTTCATTTCTTGAAAGAAATCCATGAAATATCATTGAAAGAACACAAACTTCAACCGACGATGAACTTTGGCAGCAATGCAATGCATCAAAAAATACTTACAATATGAGTAAGTAAGATTAAAACCTTTATATAACCTTCATTAATGGTTTCTATAAATATAAACCTTGCATCGGGTCCAGTTTTGAATAAGCTGTATAATTGACCTACTATGTACTCTGTCTATGGAATATAAATGAATCCTTGCAGCAAATGCATGAACTCTTGCCTCTTTTTGTTTCACGTTACCACGGTAACAATATAATTTCTCATTTAAATCATCAAATGCCAAATATTTACTAGTTATGTTGCTCTCAAAAGACCGACATTAATATATATATATATTGCCTACATGTTTTTCTATTTTTCAGCAGCTTTTCCCTGACGTTTACCTCACTTAATAGCGACGTATACAACAGTGAAAACTATGCATTTAGAAATGTGGCCGCTCTGGTTAGAATTGCATTTTTAAAAATTATTGTATATTTTTGTTGCCATTTTGTACATTTGTTGCTAATTTTGTGCATTTAGTTTGTGCATTACTGGAGTCATCATGTGCATTTTTTGTTATTTTCTATGTTTTTGGAGCCCTTTCGAATATTTATTTTGTCATTCTGTGTATTTTTTTTTAATTTCCTTTTTGAAAACCTGAGTCATTTTGGGTATTTTTTGTATGCTTTTGGAGTCATTTTATACATTTATTTTGTAATTCTGGGTATTCCTTGTTTTGTTTTGTGAAACTTGAATCATTTTGTGTATTTTTGTTATCATTTTGTAATTTTTGCTCCAGTTTTTGTATTTTTTTGTGTATATCTGTATTTGTCTTGTGTGATTTTAGTACATTGGTGCATTTTTGTTGTCCTTTTGTGTGTGTGTTTTTGTTTGTAAATTTCTATTTTTTAAATTATTATATTACAACATTGGCATTTTAGAAGGATGTAAAACAAGCATCAATACTAAACACAGTAAAACAGCTAACTGAGTAATTTAGCTCAGAATGCAGCACTGAGGCTCACACTTCTTTGTTTATTTTTTTACTTGGTTGAGATGATGCTCTTTCTTATTTGTTCTGCTTTGTTGCAGATCTGGAGCAGTGAATTCCCCGTTCCCTGGTCCCTGCCATTACAGCCTGTCCTCTGGCTATTCCGACGGTTTAACAAGTTTCTGTTTGCATCTGAACACTAGCCGTGAAAATCGCTAATCAAATGTGCTAAAGCCAACATACAGCTGTTGGAAAGAAAATAACTTTTCTTGCTGGTGGTATTGTGTTAAGTGTGTGTGCGCCAATGTGCAACATTTTCATTATTCTTCATTTTTGTTTAACATGGGGTTGAATAATGACGGTCTTTCCACTCCGTTACCTTTTTTTTGCGAATAAAAGCAAGAAATCACGGTAAAAAAGAAGTAAAAGCATTTCTTAAAGTAAGTCTTCCACTTCAGCGCTATCAACATTCTTCTATAGGACTCCAAATCCCACAATGCAATACACAAAACATTTACAATGTTCAAGTCACATGACCATTGGTCAACAACTCGTTATTTGTTATTGGCGGACTGAATAACAACAGTAAATCCCCATCAGACGGATAATAAGAACAACTTTTAGATGACATAATGACATACAAGTACATTTTTAATATCTGGAAGCAGTAGCTGCACTTTGCCTTTACCATAGGAGATGTTCTCACATTATTACAATGGCCCAAGAGAACAAAGAGCCGTCATTTTTTCTAAAAAGTTCTGAAATAGCGGTAAAGTTGGTGCTGGATGTAGGCTCAGCTACAGTTCAACTCTTCTGGCTTTTCAGCAGCGATTATTCAAGGTCTTCAGCTCTAAAGTGTTGCATTCACTGTTTGCTGGAGATTTAGTGGTGTGGAAACTTTACACAGACACAACGCAGCATTGCACGTTACGTAATATAGTTGAAGTTGGCATTTGGTGAACATTTAATCATAACATCTCAGATACAGTAGCTAAATCTAGACAGGCATGAAGTTAAATGTAGCAGCCAGTATAGGATAGGTTCAATCATTGTGAGGCATGAGAATAGATTTTATAGGTTTAAGTTTCATTCAGGAAAAACTTGCTCTTGATTTCTAAATTGTCTCTGTATTTTATCTAAAAGTTATTCTCATCCACTACTGATGTCAAACAAAATCGTCGTATTCCTGGTTTGGTGATGAAACTCAAAAAATCCAAGTAAACACCTTAAATATCAGAAAACACCTTAAATATCAGAAAACACCTTAAATATCAGAAATGTGACTTCAGACATTCAACGGGATTCCCAATGCGCGAAACCTTTCCGAAGTTCAAGTCACATGACCATTTGTCATCAAACCCATTGTTTGTAATATATATATAATGATCTTACGAGAAGTAATTTTCAGCATGTGTAATTTCTCCTTGTTTTTGAGTATTTTGTCACATTTCTAACCCACAACACTTATAGCTCACTCATAACTCATAAATTAACATATATTCTTTACAAATGTGGCACATGAAAATGACAATAAAAAAAGTTGAGCCACCAGACTTTCTAAAGTATTATAATTAATATTATATTCCTGGTTTACCTGATTATGGCATTGTTTGTAAAGTTTGAAAGTTATTGGACTTAAAATGATTTTGTACACTTTTACTGAAGATGGGACTGAAAATGAAATATATCTGTAAGTGGGACTAAAATGTAAACATAACCTTTTTCTGATTACCTGTTATTTTGTGACTAATTTGTGACCAGAACTTGAATTTAAGAAGTACCGACAACTGAAAACACTTTTTCTGTTTATTATAAGATGGAACACAACCATTCCCAATGCCTTGATTATTTTCATTTTTTTAACCAATTAATTATCTTAACTCAAATTTAAAATCTCAGGATTGGAGCACTTTATATATTTTGCACTTTTTTCCAACAGGCCTTAGACATTTTTTTTTTAAATTATTATCGAAGAGTAATGTGGTACATGTTTAGTTTAAATGACTAAACACATAATATCCTTACTATTGGGACAAATGTCATTTTGCAAAATCTATTACAGTATTAGAAAACTGTCAAATTACTTAATAAAAGACTAAAAAGAGAAAAAGTAAAACTGGTTTTCATGGACTACATTTTAGTTAAAAAACACCAAAATAAAAGACTAAAAACTTTTTTTATCCTCTGTAGGTAAACAAAAGAGGTTTACATTGACATCTTAACATTTCCTGATTATTTAGTGCAACCAAAATCAGCACAAGTTGTCATTTTGAACTAAAAAGCTGCTAAAATATTTAAAAATCAGGCTAAATGCTTCACTCCAATAGAAAACAATGGGATGTTTACAGGCAGTAGGGCCCTGTGACATCATCAATCAGGTGATTTCAAGATGGCTGAACAAAGGCTCTAAAGCTGTAAATTAGTCCCATTTTAAAATGCAATTATCAAATATCTTCTAATAAGTATATTTCAGAGGTTTTAGGTGAAACTTAAAAAGTTATTTCATAAGGAAAGCATCAAAATATCTACTGATTGCTTTGATGTGTCCCTATGAGTTCTTTCATAAAGAAAGCATCAAAGCATCAACTGATTGCTTTGATGTGTCACTATGAGTTCTTTCATAAAGAAAGCATCAAAGCATCTACTGATTGCTTTAATGTGTTCCTACGAGTTCTTTCATAAAGAAAGCATCAAAGCATCTACTGATTGTTTTGAAGTGTCACTATTCTTTCACAAAGAAAGCATCAAAGCATCTACTGATTGCTTTGATGTGTCACTATTCTTTCACAAAGAAAGCATCAAAGCATCTACTGAATGTTTTGATGTGTCCCTACAAGTTCTTTCATAAGAAAGCATCAAAGCATCTACTGATTGCTTTGATGTGTCACTATGAGTTATTTCATATGGAAAGCATCAAAGCATCTACTGATTGCATTGATGTGTCACTATGAGTTCTTTCATAAAGAAAGCATCATAGCATCTACTGATTGCTTTGATGTGTCCCTACAAGTTCCTTCATAAGAAAAGCATTAAAGCATTTACTTTGTAAACAAACTTGTAAAAACCGTGGACGATCCCTTTCACTAAATGCATTATTTTGTTATTAACAAAAATTAAAATAAAAAATAAAAAGTTTGGTTTATAAAGGTGATTTATTGCTGGTTTCCAATATTAAATATAAAGTCCAATATAACAAACACACACCGCCAAGTTAAATATTCAACAGTGGTAGATTGTAATAACCATGCATTATAGGAATAAACCACTAAACATATTTTATTGAAATGTTCCACATGGTTTATTTACTGAGGTTTTGCAACATTAAACATTACGCATTAATTCAGAGCCAGGGTTTCATTCAAGTACAGTATGTTGGTTTTCTCCAAGTCTTTTGGTTCCTCTCCTTACGCCACTTAAGCAGACACTCAAATGTTGTACGTGGGAGGACGTTTCATATGGCCTTTTATAACAGGGGGGGGGACATTTTAAAGAAGCGCCTGTATTTACTGCAAGACGACATTTGTGTTGCTGTTAGCGCCATTTTTAATGATTAAAGGTCTGAATCGCTCTCATTTAGCTGATTGGACGTTTAATCAACAGAAAGTGACAAAAGGTGAAAAAAAAATTACAAAAAAAATGTCTTAGACACGGTTTGACATTTACAAATCACCTGCGTTCTTCAACTGGAAAGTCTGTGACTATTTGACATTAATAATACTAGAAGCAACGCAAAATGGTCGGCTTTCATCAATGTTAAAATCAAGCTTTTGACTGTGATTTAACGTTGAGCATTTTCTGCAAAAAAGAAGCGCATTTTAAACGTAACGTCCAGAACAAAAGTTGCAAGTTAATTACAATTATGATGTAATTATAATTGTAATCTTTTTCTGATGTCCTGTTATTTCGTGACTAATTTGTGACGACAAGTAGAGTTTAGTACTGACAATAAAAATTTAAATACATTTTCTGTTCATTATAAACTGGATTTTTACAACCATCCTTATTTCCCATTATAATCAATTAAATATCTTAACTCAAATGTACTCCAGCAGAGAAAAAAAAAATATCTTTTTTATTATTTTATTATTATTATACAAGTTGAAGACAAAGACATGTAATTGACCCCAACCCTGCCAGACAAGACAAAAAAAAAGATCAAAACACAAAGTCCTCGTCATGAACACTAATGTTCTCTTTTCTTTCAAACACTTCAAGTATCTTCTTGACTTTTAATGCCATTACTGGATTCCCAAAGCTTTTGCTTGAGGGCATTTGGCTCAAAACTTTTAAAGCTTACATGTCAAAACGCTATCACCAATTAAAGCAAAATTACCCCAAGATAGTCATTAAAATCACAGCATAAGACATAACTACATTAAAACATTTGAACACAGAGTCAAAGACTAATCTGTGGTTAAAGATCCACTAAATAACTGTTCTTAAACACTCGGATCAATGGACGCTTATCGTGGTGTAACCACTGAATTGTAATAACTATCCCAAAGTTGTGATGGAGAGTGTTAGGCACTGCAGCAAGGTAGGTTGACTATAAATAGCAAATAGCTCAGGGGCAAACACTCAAGTCTTTGGCTAGCCTTGACACAAACCGATACAAAGACAAAGATTCACATTCACACATACTGTACGTACAGCCACATTTACTTTAAATTGCTAAAACATACAGTAATTGTTCAAATTATTTGCTTTTTGATGGATAACAAGATCTTTTTAATTGTTTATTGTACCTATACAAGTTGCTTTTGTTGATATTGTTAAAAATAAATTATTTTACCAAATTCTGCATAAAGATAAAGGGTGTTTATCTTTATAGTGTGTTTTTGATGTCGTTGGGTATATTTGTGGTATATTTTATGTAATATTTATTTTTGTTATTGGAGTCAATTTGTGTATTTTTCCATGAATTTTTAGTTGGTTGTTGAAATAATTATATTTATTTTGTAATTTTTTAAAACTTTGTTTAGTAAATTATGAGTCATTTTTGAGTAGTTTTGTTCTCATTCTCATGTTTTTTGTATATTTTAATTTGTCTTATGTGATTTTAGAACATTAGTGTATTTTTGTTGTCCTTTGAGTAATTTTGTGTATTTTCTTCTATTTTGTATGTTGTTATGTTTGTTTTGTATAATTGGACTCATTAAATGCATTTTTTTTCATCGTTTTGTAGGTTTTTGGAGTCATTTTGATATATTTTTTTGTCATTCGGTGTATTTTTGTTTTTAATTTGTGAATTTTTACTCATCTACATTAGTGTATTTTGTTGTCCTTTTGAAAAATCTTTTGTAATTTTCTATTGCTATTTTTTTGAGCAAATTGTGTGTATTTTCTCTCTTGTGTTTGTTTTGTGTGTGATCGCAGTCATTATGTATATTTGGTTTTATTTTATTTTTTAATTATGAGTCATTTTGTGTATTTTTGTTGTTATTTTGTGTTTTGACATCATTTTTGTTCTGATTCTCATATTTTTGTGTGTATTTTTATTCATCTTATGTGATTTTACTACATTAGTGTAGTTTGTTGTCCTGTTGTACATGTTTTCTTTGTAACTTTCTATTTTTGTGTGTGTTTTTGGAGTCAATATACGCATTTACTTTGAAGGCTGCACATAATTAGACCCAGATCTGTCTGTTCCTTATATACACAGTGCATTACGCTACTGTGGAGATATAAATCAATGTTCTTCATGCTGCAGTAGCTCATTTGTTTGTTTTTTGGCTTTGATGCACACACTTTGATAGTGTCGAACAGAATCGACAACACGGGTGATTGAAAAGTTATCAGTGGGTCCTTTAAAGGGTTTCTATTGGATGTGTTTGATCATGGGTTGTGCTGTGCCTGTGAAAGCCTGGCCCACAGTGATACAGCTTTAACAATGCATATTTAATTCATCACATTTTTAGCCTTCTTTGCAACTGACAAAACTCGCTGCAGTGAAAAAGACACTACAAATCCATTGGGTCTCTTTCTGTACCAGATGAAAGCGAGTCTTTGAGTGGATATTTCAAAGGCAGATGTGAAATGGAGCACGGACTCCAGTGTCAGTGCTTTGGAACAGAGAAGCGACTATAAAGAAGATTTTAAAAAAAAGAAAAAGTTAAATATTTACCTTCCCTTCATAGAATATAAATCCTATTCCTCTGACACAGCCAACGAAGAGCTGAGAATCAAAGATTACTGGGTAACACCTAAAACAACACTATTGCAATAAGGAAAACAAAATAACAGTTAAAAAAAAAAAAAAAGTCCCATAGTAGGCAAAGACACTATAGCACAGGTGACAAACTCAAGGCCCGGGGGCCAAATCTGGCCCTTAGGAGCATCCAATTTGTCCCGCAGGAGAAAGTCAAAATGAGAGATAAAACATGAATAGATAATCCAGCCCCTTCTAAATACACATATTCAATAAAACCTCACAATATTTGCAGGGCTCACACTTTTCTCAAGCTTATATCACATGATGGCAGTCATTTTAATTTGCAAATTCCTGAAAGAACTCTCAATTTCCCCAAATAAAAAACAAATTGGTCATAAAATCAAGGAAATGTAAATAAAAATCCTGCAGGGACAGAAAAATGTCACGTATTGCTTGGATATTTATGCTCCCTTACATACTTTACGTGTCATATTACGTGGAAGTACAAAAATCTGTGGTCCACTTAAAGAGTAACTAAACACCAAGGTTTTGGCTGATGTGCGTTCAGGCATGAAATTCAAGGGCGGGGGCTCCTGGAGCAGTTAAGACACACCCATTCTAGGCTATAAAATACTCACTATACCTCTCTATTTATAATTCCATCAAGGGGCGGAGCCAACAGTGATGTCAAAAACCACCGTTCTCAGTCAATAGCAAAATTCCATTTTAATAGCCAGGTTTTAACCCATGGAGGGCAGTCATCCTGCCATTTTACAAATGAATACGGCAAAATAAAATACTTTGATTAAAAAGCCAAGAGTTCTGTATTTGGTTGTAAAATAAAATCGATTTGGCAATATATCACGATATGCCACTGCAGGATTATTGTATATTTTCAAAAAAATACCAAATCAATTTTTTTTATTCATGTTTTTTAATGAAAAAAAAAACATTTAATTGCACATGTAACTTATGCATAGCACTAGGTGTCAAACCACATAAGACCTTGGCATATTACTGGGCACATTTCATTTGTCAATAACAGTTTGATAAACATACCATTTGTTTTTTATATTGGTCAGATTCATGGTAATGCACACCCCTACTTTGAAATAAAGTATGACACTCCTTCACTATAGAGATGACTTCTAAGTTAAGGCTCCATCATCCCTAACAGCCAATCAAATCGCACATTGAGTCGCTCTGGAGCGATTGTCTTACCGTGGCCTCCTCTGGTAAGAAAAGGCATCCTGTTGATAGCAATGGGAGCGGTCCCATGCTTGTTGTGGAAGTGGTGCACATGGTGTGTGGTACTCAGACTAGAAGACACGCGTGCCGTACCAGTCTGTATGGGCAGTAAAGTGAGCAAGGTGAACCAGAAGACTACTCTGGAGCAGTAGCTCAAGCCCATTGCTAAAGTGAACCAGGAACAGCGGATCCGCTGCCCCAGGCTGGAGGTGGCTGCCTGGACTGGACCCATGTGGAACAGATCTGCATGAGCCCAGAATAGGAAATGTGTCTGCGATTTGGCCTTTGGCAGTTCAGGTTGAAGACAACTGGGCATCCCACTACTGTCAATCTGGGCCCATTATTTGTTTATAATCCCTCTGTTGAATTGAAAGATACCATAAAAGTAATCCCCCTTTGAGTTCATCCACAAGAAAACAAAAACAACTGAATGAATGAGCGAAATATCGATCAAAAACCAACCAATATCGTGGAAGAAATTGAAACAAAACCAGAAAATCTATATTTCGACATAATTTCCTGCCTGATGTCACGATACAGAAGAAACTCTTCCAGGTGCAACAAAAATGTAGACAAATCCAAAAAGAAAACGAAATGGTGATGCTGTAAATTTCTAAGCAGGCTTGTTGTTAAAAAACGATGATATTCAGGCACCGAAAAGTGGCAGGACAGAGCTTCATGTGAGAAGAATTCTGATAAGAGTCTCCATTATCACCCACAGATAAGGCTCGAGGGCAGCTGAGCCAGCCCGCTACGAAGAGTGCCCCCTCCACAGGGGCACGAGATGCAACACACTTCCATGAGAATCGGAATCATTTAATGAAACCTGAACGTGGCGGAAGTGGAGATTAAAAACAGTAACTACAGCTTTTGTTGGCTTTAGCCGGGTGGAGTGAGAAGAAACGCAAATGATGAGGATGAGGAGGAGGGTGGTGGTGGTGGGGGGGGGAAGTGATGGGGCGAGAATGTGAGTGAGAGCGCGACGGAGAAGGAGGAGGAGAGGAGGAGGAGGGGTAGAAACGAGCAGTATCTGCAGCAGCGCGGTAAAAGAGAAAATCCAGAAGAAAAAAAAAATATCCCAGCAGACCCTCCTTCAGTCTCTCACAGTCGCAGCGAAAAGCAGCCAACGCTCATCTCTGCAGCTGATCGTTTCAGTTTCAAACCAACGTCCGATTCTCCCCTCACGCTCCACCTGCTCAATCGGTCTCATGCGGTAGCGACTAATGCTGCATTCCCCCCTTCTCTGATGCTCGTGTTTCCTTTTATCCTCTGTCGCCGTTATCTTGATGCTCAGATCTGATGCGCTGGTGACAGCTGCATCATGTGTCTTCTTCTTCTTTGGGAGCAGGGCACGTCGCTCTCCTGGGATCAGATGGCATGGATAGCACCGACAGAGAGGATTCCATGGATTACTGCAGCGAAAATTATGCTAATTAAAAGGAAATGTATCATAATAAATCCAGGGGGTGGGTGAAGCTCCAGGACCGCTCAAGGCCAAGCAAAGAAAAGGAAAAATAAAAAAACACCCTAGCCAAGGGTATTAATCAATTAAAGAAGCTCTTCTGAAGGCATACTGTAGTCGGAGGCTGTGATCCGGTGAGGCACAGCATGTGCCTCTGTGTGTGTCTGAGAAAGAGAGTCTGTGAGCGAATGAGTGAGGAGGGGGGGGCAAAAGAAGGGGGTAAGTGAGCGAGGGAGGGAGACACAGGAAGAGAAAACAGAGGGCAGCCACGGCGCAAACGCACACGCAAAAAAAATATAAACGTGAGCCAAGTAAAATGGGTTGTGTGAATAAATACATGCTATAGACTCTGAGACGCAGCAGGCGTGTAGGTCCCGGTAGCGGCACACAGAGAATCATACTGCAGAGGAGGAGCCTGATTTAGGTGAGCTGTCAGAGACGTTACAGAACCAACGCAGGAAGGTGTCGGTATATGGACAGATTTTTCCAACATAGAGACTCCAAGGCTATACAAGAGCCCGAAGATATTGCAACACAAATACCTTCAACTGAGGTGGACAGGGGCTATACTTTCAGGATTTTAAATGGAAAAACCCTTTGGTTTCTATCACGGTTTCATTCTCCTTATCAGGTTTCACCTCTTATTGGTATACAAGTCACCTCTCTGTTCCAGTGCTCATAGCAGCAACCTCTCACGCTCATGCTGCTTAACCATGCAGAACTTATTCCTAGCTATACGACTGATCTCAGTTCAGAGGTATTCTGGCAGTTTCTGAGCAGCTCAGGGTTTTTTGTGGGGAGGGGGCAAGATGTGACAGAAAGATGAATTGGAATATATTGACACTTGAGAGGATGAACACATTATCTGAGAGAGAAAGAGAGAGAGAGAGAAGAAGTGTGGCTGGGAGATAGAGAGTAGCACGATTGGATCCAAAAAATTGGGGGGGGGGGGGGGGGGTTGGAGACACCAGGAGAGGACGAGATTAAAGGGGGTGGAGGGAGACTGCAGCGATATATCTGCTATATCAGGGTCAATAGAGATATCAGCAGGGACAGGGGTTGGAAACATGAGGATGAAGGCGATGGCATGCAGCCGCACCACCTCTAATGTTGACAAGAAGTCGTCGATGCAGGACATTACTCAAGTAGGGTATAGGTGGGGTGGTGGTGGTGGTGGGGGGAGGGACAAAGCTGATTGAACAAAGGCATGAGTGCATCACACTCAGCAATCACGATGCCCTTACAGCAGGTAGGGATCCATTTACAGCTATTATGAACATAAATAAACTGAAAGGAGCTGCGGAACCACACACACACGCACACGCACGCGCACGCACACGCACACGCACACACACACACACACACAGCGAGTCAGAGGGAAATCTAAATCCTTAATGTGTATCCTTTCTCCAACATAAAGCTTAACGCTAGTAAGGGCATGCAGCATTAACAAGTGACAATGACAAGGAGCTCCTGCTGATCTAAATCGATGTGGGACACATTCCCTGTAATAACGAGTGGAATAAATATAATCCTTTTCACACAAATGTTTAATTTAATCTCAAAGCTTCGGGATAGTCTCAACAAATAATTCCAGATTAACTTCCTTTAGTCACAAACCAGTTAAATAAATAAATAAAAACCTATCATTTATTTTCCGAGACCACAAGTTGCTGTTGTTGGCGAGAGATGATTTACGACCGCTGACGTGGACTGTCAGGCGCCGCTTTCACTGAAGCCTCTTTTCAGGCGGTGATGATATCTTGGTAAGGGGCTGTCTTAAAGAAAGCCACGCATTCATCACTTTACGTGCTTCAGGGTTGCTCCACATGATAAAAGCCATGTCATTGGACGACAGAGACGTGACGGGCTGCGGGATTGTAACCTTGTGTCGCCCTTGGTCACATGATAAAGTCGTAGGGGTGCCCATAGGTCCTTGTAGACACTCAAAGTATAAACTGCAAACACAGATTCAGTGATAGATTTAAACTGGTGATGGCAGTATTCTAGCAGTGTTGTAGAACTCGAGACCTGTCTGAAAAGGATCCTCCACTGTTTTTACAAGCGTGCCCTAAAATCTTTGAAATGTCCTTATTTGAAGATCTATGCCGAGCAAAACACATTATTATTACCATTTTATTAACTTTTCTGTTGAAGGACTTCGACCCAAAAGGACATCCATCCTCAGGGTTTGTTGGTCTTCAACAGATTTACTCGCAAACTTCAGCCACCAGAGCGTCAGCCATGCACTGTTTAAGGGAGAGTAAAAGTCCCTTATGAAAGCTCTTCTTCTCTGCTTCATTGTCTATTACTAAACCGTAGATTTGGAACTATCGCCCCCTGCGGTCATTGATTATTTTTCGGGTCACAACTGTTTTTATTCTCTTTCAGGAAACAAAAGAAGGTTACATAGACCGTTTTCACTTTTCCTGATTATTTAGAACAACCATAGGCAGCACAAATTGTAATTTTCACCAAAAAGCTGCTAAATGATCTAAAAACCAGGATGAATGCTTCATTCCAAAAGAAAACAATGGGATGTTTACAGGCAAATGGGGCCTTGTGACATTATCAATCACGTGATTTCAAGATGACGGAACACAGGCTCTAAAAAAAGTTACATTTTTAAAAGTTAAAACAAATATGGTGCAAAATAATGCATTTTGTTAGACATAGATCTACTAATAAGGACATTTCAAAGATTTTAGGCCACATTTGTGAAAACAGTAGTGCATGGCTTTGAAACTCGAGATCAGTGGAGACAAGCAGTGATCTGCTATTCTTCAAATTCATTAATGTGATGGTAAGTAGAAGCACTTGGAACTGTTCTTGATTGATTATTGCTATAATTTCACTTCAAACATTTAGTGTTAGTTCACTGATTGTTCTTCCTCCTTGGAAATCTTTTCACGTGCCTTATGTGTCGACACCTGAAAATACTGAGAGATGAGTTCATCTCATCAAACTGTATCAAGATTTAAGATTTTTGCATTTTGTGCTTTGAAAGAGTTGCAGACATCTTGTTTTTGTCTGTCAAATGTATTTAAAAGAAATCTAAAATTAAATAGAGAATGATCTAACTGTTCAACGTTGCCATGGTTTTTAAAATTCATATTTACAGTCTTGGTCTTGTCTTTGTCTCGGCTTGTCTCGCCTTCGTCTTAAATGGTTCTCGACTCCCAGATTTCTTGGTCTCGTCTTTGTCGTGATGCAATCTGGTCTTAGTCTTGATCTTAGTCTTGTCTTTGTCTTTATGCAATCTGATCTTGGTCGCAGCCTTAGTCTTAACTGGGTCTTGACTCCCAGAAGTCTTGGTTCTCTCTTTGTCTTGATGCACTCAAAGTACTTTAAAGAATTAAGGCATTATTCTTTCACTCAACACTTAGTGGTGGTAAGCTACTATTGTACCCGGTAGTTATTGCGGCAATGGCTGCTGTGTTGAAAGCAAAGGAGGAGATTTGTGTCCAAGGTAGAGAGTCTCGCACGCACGCACCCCCCCGATCAGGTGCGCTTCACTATCGATCACCGTCTACGTGTGTGTGTGTGTGTAACGGACCACCATTTAGTCCGGTTACAGTCTGTCACGACACCCGTCCATTGGGTGGTAGTGGCTGTAGTGTTGAGTCAGATCAGTAAACGGTGCTACATAGTGAAGCCCGCCTGACGATTACTGCAGCTTTACTCACGACACACCTGCCACTACACCTAACTACTGAAAATAGATACGTTTAGTGAAAGTTAGGCAGGCACACACACACTAAACGACAACAAAAAATATGAAAATGACTCAAAATACACAAACCTAAATATTTATACAAAATTTACACAAAAGACAACACAGAAAAATACACCAAACGACAACAAAAACATGAAAATGACTCAAAATACACGAAACTAAATACTTATAATCCAGAAAAATGCATACTTCCGACGGGCACTGTACATTACAGAAAAAAACACCAAATGAAAAAAATATGAAAATGAGTTAAAAAAAACACATTTATCATATGCATGTCTCATAGAATTAAACCAGGGAAATTGCACACACTATTTTACTTTGCACCTGCAAATATACCCCTTTATAATGCTACAGAGTATGTTGTTATTATTATGCCCATAACTGACAACTCTTCTTAAGCTCCCACTATATGATTACATACTTCTGACGGGCACTGTACTCGACTTCAAAAAACATACATTTACAGAAAAATACAACAAAAATATGAAAATGGCTGAAAATACACAAAACTGAATATTTATACAAAAATACACAAAATTACTCCTGAATCACACTACAATAGCAACAAAAACAATAATTATACAAAAATACACGACTCCAAAAAACATACATTACAAAAATAAAATAAAATAAAAAAACAGCAAACATTTATGCACAAAAAGACAACAGAAAGATACACAAATACACATGACTCCAAAAAACATACGTTACAGAAAAATACACCATACAAAAAAATATAAAAGTGATGATGAAGTCATGTCCCATAGAATTAAACCAGGAAAATTGCACCCACATTTTGCACCTGCAAATATACCCCTTATGCTCCCACATGAATACATACTTCCGACGGGCACTGTATTAGTATCAATAAAGCAGCAAAGGTCTGCGTGCATGTGTGTATGTTTGTGGAGCGAAAATCTCCCCGACGTGATGCCTCTTCAACCTGAAACTTTGTCAAGGGCTTCCAAATACCCTGAGTTTGTGCATCTGTTATTTTGGAGTAATTTGGTAATTTCCAAATGTTTATTTTAATTTTATTTCTGCTTGATGGCACATTCAAGTTTGTTCAGAAGTGAATCCTATTCAGCTTTTTACCTCAGTGTGTGAGGGGGCGCTAGCGCACCATCTATATCTATTTCACTGCACAGCTCCTTAAAGTAGCGAGCTAGAGTCACGTGTGCAGCCAGAGCCAATCGCTGCGCACACAGCCAAGCAGACACGGACTGTAAACATACGAGTGAGAGAGAGGTAGATAGTTTAGACCAAAGAGGGGCGAGGGGCGTCTGAGCAGCCGCGCTCACACTGATAAACTAGCAAAGCTCTCAAGTCTCACTGATTGGACCTGATGTGACTCACTGATGTACCAAAGTTAGTCTTTGTTTACATGTGTTCTGCGTGTTGATTGGCTGGGAGGCTGGAAAAAGAACCCAGTGCAAGATTCTGAATGCTGATTGGCTGTTAGGAACCACTATTCAAAATACTGATAATATTACTGAATTAATTTTTTATAGTGCTTTTCAAGAAACTCAAAGACACTTCACACTTTAAAACTCAACGAAACAGATGAAAATGTTAGCGACATTTTTTAACTAGTTTTTGGGCCATTTTAATGATGAAAGTAACAAAACATTCCGAAAAATCTCGAGAAAGTGGGCGGGGGCTGGGTGGGGGGTGTCCTCAAAACATGTCAGCATCATTTAATTGTATAAGTCATCATCACATGCATAATACTGTATACATAATGACTCAAAAAACAGACATTATAGAAAAATACATCAAACAAAAAAAATATATAAAAATGAGTATAAAAAAATAAACACATTTATCATGCACATGTCCCATAAAATTAAACCAGGGTAATCACACACACTATTTTACTTTGCACCCGCAAATAAACCCCTTCATAACACTATAGAGTACAGAGTATGTACACCTCTTTGTATATCCAACCTTCAAGTATATTGTCATTTGGCCATAATTGACAACTGTACTTATGCTCCCACATAAATGCATACTAACGGGCACTGTACTAGTTATTATAAATGCTCAGATGAATGTTGATAATGTCCCTGGCTTTTTATAGTCAATAGTCTGGTCTTTGGAGAGAGCAGACGTGTTTTCATTCGCTCCGATAACACGACCTTGGCTACAGCTGGCTACAGCTGAACAGCCTGAAAAATTGGGCATAAGACTGAAGGAAAATGGTGAACAAACCGCAGGGAGGCCCTTCAGAACCCAATTCGGGTTTGGAAGAGGTCAAGGAGATGATATGCGAGGGTCTACGAAACCTATCTGCCGAGATAAAGTCGTTGGAAAAGACGCTGGAAAACTCCCTGGAAAACCTACAAAGCGAAGCAAAGGTACTGAAAGAAAAGAATGAAAGAAATGCTGAAGAGATAAAATTGTTGAACGCCAGGGTTGAACAGCTGGAACAAAAGGAAAGAGAGAAAGATGTCATCATCCCAGGCCTAAAGATAAAACCCAGGAGTTACGCGAGTGACGAAGAAACAAAATCGATTGAACAACAGGTCATTGACTACCGGGAGTCGAAGGACATTGTCCTGAACCCTGACAACATCAACTCCTGCCATCTCCTGCCAAAGAAAAATGATAACAGAGCTGTAAAAATAACCTTCACGAATATGAAATTCAAAGGAGAACCACTAAGGCAAGGAAATAAACTGAAGGGAACGAAGGTTTACATCAATGAAAACCTGACGAAACAAAATGCAAGCATTGCATGGAAGGCACGCCAAATAAAATAAGGAGGAAAAATTGTGAGGACGTGGACAAGAAACTGCAGGATTTATATCACACTACTGGGAGAAGAGAACGGAAAACCAATCCTCATCAAAATGATGGAAGACTTGGGAAAATACGAAGGATCCACCTAAACAACAACATTACTGATGGTAATCATGGATATGGACCCAGATCTATAAAACACTGAAAACAAAACTCAGACTGTGATTATTTTACGGAGACTGAATTAAATGTGGAAACCAAGAGTAAAAAAGGTCTGTCATTTATTCATTTCAATTGATAGGTGGTGGGGTGATTAAGGATTACATTAAAGGTAGGGTTGGAAACTATCTCCAGATACACTTTTCAAATTTTTGGTAGAAATGTTCATTATGTCCGGACAGATGTGAAGATCTTATGTATTCTGAAAAAGGAACGAAGAAAATCTGTCAACTGTAGCGTCTGTAAATCTGCAATAACTGCGACCAATGGGATTTTCACGGTTCGTTTTTTTTCAACCAATCACGTCTCCTGGTCTTCCTGCTCGTTCACGGCCCCGTGCGTGTGGTAGTTTTGTTGCCTGGGTGATTGTGTTATCTTTTAAAATAGTGGAAGCAATTCAAGCTATTTGTCATATTAGCCAGATGTTAACGTTAGCGATGCATGTCGCAAAGTATTTCTGTTTTTGGATTAGCCCGATGCTACTGTTGATTCTCTGTTAGTGCGAGCTAGTTTAGCAGCTACAGTGTGTACAGTATATATGTGTGCGTGTTTGAGCGTGTGTGTTGTGTTTGCTTTCAGCAGGGCGGTCAACAGCTGTAATGTAGGATATTTGTGATTCTTTTTAGCTATAACTGTGCTCCGTCGACTTCAACGCCGTGGAAGGACTCACTTGTGAGACTACCTAACCCCGCTGTGTCAACTGTTGCTCCCAAGTCACTGTCTGAGAGGTGCGTCTAACTTTAGGCTGATAATGTCGCCCTCCTTCTAAACGCTTTACTACCGGGTAACCTAATGCTAACATGCTAGCTTGGCCGCCACCGTTGAAGTAAATTAGTCACTTTTTTAACATATAAAATGATAAAGTATATCTTACCGCTGAATGCAACATCATACGCTTGGCTGAGGTCTGCTTCTGCGTGCGCGTTCATGTGAGTGGGGGGGGTGGCTTCAGAGGAAGCACAGGGGGGAGGGGGAGTCGGAAGGCGGAGCTGTCGGAGCATGCTACATCGAAATCAAGCTAGGTTTAGAAAGTTACCGACCCTACCTTTAAATTTAAATTCAAAGTGTTTATTGTCATATGTGCAGTTAGAAACATGTTTTCCTGTACAATGAAATTACTACCTTGCTTATGAACTAAGATATAATACAATGAAATTACTACCTTGCTTATGAACTAAGATATAATACAATGAAATTACTACCTTGCTTATGAACTAAGATATAATAATGTGTTTATACAAGTTAAATCTAACAGTGGAAAATACAACACTGCCAATAGAACTAACAACAGCTGGATTAACCTTGATGTAGAGACAAAACAAGCTGCAAACTTGTATGTCCAAAAGAGACATTCCCGAGTGGTGACATTATGGATGAAAAGGGAAAAACCTTTCAAACACCTTCGAAAGAGGAACTATTCTTGAACTGGAGGAATGCTAACAACGTCTGGCAGGGAACAAGGTCAACACGAACAACGATAGAGAGGAGGAGGAATAAAAAAAAAAAAAACATCACTGACTACAGATGAGAATACACAAAAAAGGACTGTTCAGAACAACTCAAGAATGTTTGACCAGAGAGACATGTAAACCCATGTAAATTTGCGATGGTAAAACAGGGGACAGGACCCAGATAAGCAAACTGCTTCTCTCGTCTCCCTTTTCAACATGTACAAAAAAAAAAAAAAAAATGTAAAAAAAAAAAAAAGTGAATGTAACCATGTCGGAAATAAACTGAATAAATAAATAAAATAAAAATACACAGTCAAAGTTATACATTTTCACCATCCCCACACCTTGCATTTTATTCTGTCGTGCTTGTGATAACATGCCAACACTCTCCAGTGAACAATTCAATCTTTCCAAGGTTTTCTCCGCCCACTGCATTCACTATAAACGACAATGTCATCTACAAACACCTTTGTCGAGGCGGTAACCCGCCTCATTACATCTAGGAATCACTTCATCACCCTTGCACACACGACACAGCCAAGATCTGATGTCTGATGTAGTCCCTCAACCCACTCGTCACTCATACCATATAGATTTTATTTTATTGGATTATTATCTGAAATGTTGTACAGCGCTCTGATATTTGGCAGAATTCTGTGCAATCAGAGCATTAAAACCCAAGCAGTAGCTTGTATGCAAAGATCAAAGTGTGTCACATTCATTTCTAGAAACAGAAAATAAAGGAATTAAAGAGGTTTTTTTTTCCCTCAAACTTCCATCTGACAAGATGCGAGAAGACGCGTACAGCATTTTAAAGAGTTAAGAAACCTAAATGTGCATGTTTGTTCTTGGGAAAGATTTGCAAGAGACGGTTTTTCACAGACATCCAGTCGTGCCTGAGGGGGTAAAGTAGCAGGATTAATCATAGCACTTTCAGATTAATTACTCATAATGCCAACATGCTCTGAAAGGCATGGCCTGCAGTTGTGATGTTTGGTTGATTTCATTAGGCTCAAAGCGACAACACCTAAAATAAGCCAGGCTTAGACCATGCAAAGAAAGGAGGAAAAAAAACAAGCAAACTGAAGGCCTTTAAAACACAGAATGTTCCACCAACAGATATCAGTGTATCTAGTTTACCACAAGTGTAAACACATGTTCCAAATGTGTACAAATGAACTTTTCAGCTTAATTCTACACTCTGTTATTATCACTTTCAGATTGTTAGAGTTTTATTGAACTTAATAGAAATTGGACATTAAAAAGACCCCAATAGAATCTAATTTTCCATCTTTTTACTGCAGCTGCTACTTCCTGATTGTAGCTATCACTTCCTGTGTGACGATAAAATAAAGTACCAATAAAAAGCATTTTTTTCCCCCCTATATAATATGGTACTTACAGTCAAATGCAGCATAAACCGTAAGAGTCCAAATTTTTCTCAATTTATTTAAGTTTTTTTTGGGTGACAATATTAAATATTGATATTTCTCCCATGTAATCTTATATATACATATATTTCTGGGGAGTGGGACCTGATTGGTCTCAGTCTGAGAACACAAATATCAATTTATGATATATTAGGATTTCTTTTTTGGTGACAATATTAAAAATTATGTGGTTCTCAAACCATTTCTGTTGTGCACCCCCATCAAAAATAAAAATTTCAACAAAATGGAAAAAAAAAAAAAATTTAAATATGACCTTCATTGATACAGCAAAAAAAATAAAAAATCACTATTCGTCTTCAAAACTCATAAAGATAATAATAATAAAATGTGTAATCACACATTTTAGAACAGTAGTAATAAAGTTCTTATATTCAATGTTGAGCAATGTCTCTCACTACACCATGCCCCCCAGTTTTGAAACCACTGGGTTAACACTTTCATGTGCATACTTTTGGAACGCAGTCTTGATTACACTGTGGAAAAGACATTGAAACCACAGCAACAAAAAGCTCATGACGAGTGCTTTTACTCGCTTTGAGTCAGAATACAGAGGACATCTGTTTGGTGACAATAGATCTTTGTCACTGGAGAGATTTTACATTTTTTTTAATAAACATTAGGTGGCTAGGGATCGCTGGAGCCAAAACAAATGAGAAAAGAAGGATTATATTAATAAAGGTAAAAGTCTATTTAAGAAAGAGGTAAACTGATGATTGTTTGCATCAATCTTTGGACCACATTTTAGATCACTTAATACATATAAGATTAAAGCTATACATATAATATATATTTTCATATAAATGTGTTGAAGATGAGACACTAACTTGATTAGCGATTATATCATACAATATAAAATCTTAGTCAATATTTCTCAGATTACATAGAGATTGTTCTTCGTCAAGCGTATGCTTTTATTACAGCGGGGGCTAAAAAGAAGTGATTGTCTGATCTGAAGGTCAAATGATCAATACCCATGTCAGCAATTAGAAAAATAACCAACCTGAGCATTAATACAAGAAACAACAATGGGTTTGTGTGTTTTTAGAGTCATTTTGTTGATTTTTGGAGTCATTTCGGGCCTATAAAACGAAGCTCGATAATTATATCCTTATCTCCAATGTCATTGTCCGTCAGACAGAAGCTGTCCTACGAATCTTGATTACAAGGCAAGGCAAATTTATTTGTATAGCGCATTTCATACTCAAGGCAACTCAATGTGCTTTACATGATAAAACATTCAATTGTTTAAAATCAATAAGAACATTTAAAATCATCAGTAAAATCAATTAAAATCATCAGTAAAATCACCATGACATCAACAACATGACTAAAAATCTCTCTCTCAATCATATGCAGTAGAGAAAAAAAGTTCCTTTAACTTTGATTTAAAAATGTTCACATTGGATGCTGACTTCAGCTCTGCTGGCAGTTTGTTCCACTTCTTTGCAGCATAACAAATAAAAGCAGCATCACCATGTTTACTGTGAGCTCTGGGCTCCACTATATGACCTGTGTCCATAGATCTGAGAGACCTGCTGGGTTCATACCTGACTAACATCTCACTGATGTATTCTGGACCAAACCCATTCACAGATTTATACACCAGCAGCAGAACTTTAAAGTCTATTCTGAGGCTGACTGGGAGCCAGTGTAAAGACTTTAAAACTGGAGTAATGTGTTCTGACCTCTTTGTTCTGGTTGCAGCGTTCTGAACCAGCTGTAGATGTTTGATGCTCTTTTGAGGGATTCCTGTCAGAAGACCATTACAATAGTCCAGTCTGCTGGATATAAAAGCATGGAACAGTTTCTCCTGATCTTTCTGAGCCATTAAACCTTTCACTCTGGAGATGTTCTTTAGGTGGTAGAAGGCTGTTTTTGTGATAGATTTGATCTGACTGCTGAATGTAAGATCTGAGTCAATCAGAACACCAAGGTTTTTGACTTGGTCTTTAGCTTTTAAAGATCGAGACTCAAGATAATTGCTGACAAGTGTCCTCTTTTCCTTGTTACCAAAGACAATCACCTCCATCTTGTCATGGTTTAGTTGAAGGAAGTTTTCACTCATCCAGCAGTTTATTTTTTCTAAACAGTCACACAACACCTCAATGGGACCATAGTCATCTGGGTTCAGTGATAGATATAGTTGTGTGTCATCTGCGTAGCTCTGATAATCAACCTTACAGTTCTGTAAAATTTGTCCTAAAGGAAGCATATAAAGGCTAAACAGAAGCGGTCCAAGAACAGATCCCTGAGGAACCCCACAGGACATTGGTAATCTGTCAGATTCAAAGTTTCCAATGCTTACAAAATAGCTTAGCTCCTCCAAGTATGACTTAAACCATTGCATTACTTTTCCATTTAGTCCAACCCATGTTTGCAATCTGTGCAACAAAATTGTATGATCTACAGTATCAAATGCAGCACTTAGATCCAACAGAATGAGAACAGATACTTTTCCTGAATCAGTGTTCAACCTTATGTCATTGATCACTTTGATAAGAGCAGTTTCAGTGCTGTGATGAGAACGAAAACCTGACTGAAATTCATCAAATATTTTGTTGAATGTTAAGAATTGACTCAGTTGGTTGAAGACCACCTTCTCAATGATCTTGGCCATGAATGGAAGGTTGTTGATTGTTCTATAGTTAGCCAGTATAGAGGCATCCAGTGTTCTCTTTTTTAACAGAGGTTTCACAGCAGCTACTTTCAGGGATTTTGGTACGGTGCCTGATTGGAATGAGCAGTTAATTATCTGACACAAATCAGTGACAATTGACTTTACAACAGTTTTAAAGAAGTTTGAGGGTATTGTGTCAAGGCAACACGTTGATGGATTCAGCTGCTGAACAGTTTCCTCTATTGTTTTTGGGTTCACTGTAATAAACTCTAACATTGTAGTTGACTCATCTCTCAGTGGTTGAAGCTGTTCAAGCTTTTTGTGATTTTGCTGGTTTGTTCTGATGTTTGACCTTATTGATTGTATTTTTTCATTGAAATATACAGAAAATTCATTGCATTTTCCAGCTGACAGTAATTCAGGGGCTATCTGATCTGGGGGGGTTGTGAGCTTTTCAATTACAGAAAACAACGTGCGAGAGTTGTTGACATTTTTGGCAATAATTTCAGAAAAGTATTGCTGCCTTGCTTTGAACAAGCCATCATTGAATTTTCGCACACTTATTTTGTGTAGTTTTAGATGAATTTGGAGTTTTGTTGATCTCCATTTATGCTCAGCTCTTCTACAGTCAGATTTCAATTTCTGCATTATCTCAGTCCTCCTCCAAGGTGTTTTCTGTGTGTTTGGTTTTCTCTTAGTTTTGATTGGAGCCACCACATCTATGACATTACAGACTTTTCTATTTAACTCATCCAGAAGATCATCAACTGTCTCAGCACTCAATGTTGGTGTCATTGCTATGGCTTCCATAAACTGTGCACTTGTGTTCTCATTTATGTACCTTTTCTTTAAACACACATAACTAGGGGGAACAGATGTTACAGTCTCTAGGTCAAAAAAGACACAGAAATGATCAGATAGAGCTAAGTCTCTTACATCAACAGCAGAGATATCAACACCTTTAGAGATAACCAGATCCAAAGTGTGACCTTGAGTGTGTGTCGGACCAGTCACATGTTGTGTAAGACCAAAAGTATCCATTAAAGCATACAGTTCTTTGGCAGTATTGTCCATGTTATTGTCTACATGAATATTTAAGTCACCTGTTATTATTAAAAAGTTGTATTCAGTGCATACAACTAACAGCAGTTCAGCAAACTCATCCATGAATTCTCCAGAATATTTTGGGGGTCTATAAACGACTAAAAACAGAACTCTTGAATCACCCTTCAGTAAGAATGACATATATTCAAAGGAGATAAAATCCCCAAATATTATTTCTTTGCACTGAAATATTGATTTAAAAATGGCAGCAACTCCACCACCTTTCCTGCAAGTATGACACTTATTTAAATAAATAAAGTCTTGTGGTGCACTTTCATTGAGAATAGTATTACTGATACCATCATTCAACCACGTTTCATTAAGAAATAAAAAGTCCAAGTGATGTGTCAAAATAATATCATTAATTAGTAGTGACTTGTTAACAAGAGATCTAACATTAAGAAGAGCTAATTTTAAAGACTTTACTGGAGACACTGGTGGACTTTTTGGATGACATGTTTTAGGAGTCAAATTTTTATCTCTATAAAGCTTTTTGCTTTTCTTTAATTTCACAATTTTACCTGTGTTACCTGTCACCACAGGAATTAAAGAAGCTGCATTAACTCCATAAGGCCCTGACTTTTTCTGGTTGTTCCTAAAAATAGAGCTATTGCAGTCTGGACCCAGCACACATCAGACCTGTGTCGCTCTAAGATGAACACAGCTGGCCTGAGGAGAAGAGTGATCCTGGGCCTGGTATCGTCGAGGAGGGATGGGTGGTGCAGATTGGTTCTTTAGAGGAGATAAGATGGGACCATGGTGGGGTAAAGGGTGGGGTGTCAGTCTTGTGCCAGCCAGAACCAGCTCATTCATCTGGGCAGTTAAATCCAAGAAGGCAGGGGTAGGAGAGAAGCTGGATGAGGTGGAAGTAGGTGAATTTTGGGGTGAAGCAGGTGGGTCCTGAGATGTGGGGGTTGGGTTGACCTCTTCATTTTGGCGATTTTTATTTCTTGCTGGAAGCTCATCGACTCCATGTTCTTTCCTTGTTGTTTTGTTCTCCGATGGTACATGTTGTCCTCTGTCTTTATCAGAACTGATAGCAGTGTGACTGGTGAAGTAAAACAAGTTGGATGTGAAGAGTTTTACTCCAGCCTTGTTTAGACACAGTCCATCTGCTCTAAAAAGATGACGACGTTCCCAAAAAATAGGAAAATTTTCTATAAAATTTAGTGAAAGGGCAGCACAAGCCGAAGACAGAAATTTATTCAAAGAGTAAATCCTTGAGAATTTCAGATCTCCTTTGCGGACTGGAGGTATCGGGCCACTGATGAACACTTTAGGCTGCAAACAGCTCACAGTTTTTAGCAGATGGGTGAAATCCTGCTTTAACACAGACTCCTCCTTAGCTAAATCATTTAACCCAAAATGAATCACAACATTTTTAAAATGTGGGTAATCTGCAACAATATGCAAGATTTTGTCAGCCAGGTCTGATACTGTGTCATTAGGTAAGCAGATCACTTTCACGTTGCTGCTAAACATCTTCTGAGCATCTTTAACAGAAACGTCTCCCACTATCAGTGTGTGAGGTTGTTGCTTTGGCCTACCATGTCGCTTTTGTTTTCCTGAAGCACTTTCAGTCTTCGCAGTTCCAGAAGGTTGTGTGTTGACCTCATTAGAGCCAGATCCTAGGTCATTCAGCAGTGGGGCGAATCCCAGTTCTACATGAAACTGGGTTTGTGACTTGGTGATACTCCTGCCTTTAGCAGATGTCCACTTTTGTGCCTGGGCAGTAAGGGAGTTGATGTTGAGGCTGCAGTCTGTGAAGCCAGTGCAGGCCAGTCCGTCTCATTATTGATATCAGAGCGCTTTGCTCGGCCAGTTAGCCTTTGAAGTGGATATGACTTTTTCTTAGGCTTAGCTCATAGAGTATTCCAAGGAGGACTCACACCTGTTGGCTTATCAACGGGAACAGGATCCTCCCTAGGCCTGATAGCTTTGTTAGCACGGGCTGGTAGCGAGTTAGCTTTATCCACTCCGCTGTTTTGAAACAGCGGCACAGTCGTATCATTATCATATCCACAGTGTCCATTAACCTCAATGTTTACTTGTATTCCTCGCACTGTAGTCTCCAGTTCAGTAATCTTTTGGAGAAGACTGCTGTATTCTGTTGTGGAAAGAGCCATTCTTCTGCTAGTTAGCTTGCTACTTGTGGCTAGCTAGCTTGCTACTTAGCTTTCCAGTTGAGCCAGCAAATGAAAAAGCAGTAGATGATTACCTCAGAGCCAGAGTCAGATGGTAAATGATAGAGTTTGATGTTGAGGTATCGTATCATTTCTCAGAAGAAAAAGTTCATGTCTAGTAAATAAATTCCTCTGTGAGCTCCGCTCTGCTCTTTTGCTGCTGTCAGCTCAGCTGCCGGAAGTAAAAACAACTCGCTAAGTTCACCCAGGTGACGTCAGCCTGGCTACGTGCGCACTCTAGTGACAGCGGAGGAGATTACAGCGTCAGACCAATCACCAAACTTACGTCACAATCGAGGAATAATTCTTTAAAAATATGAAGAATTAAAAGCCATAATTCAGACCAAAAACAACACTGTTGCTGCAGTAAAAGCAGCGAGTAATTAATGCAGGAATTAATGAGTGTTAATGCTTCAATTAGTGAGATTATGTGGCGCTGATGCTGCGTTCATACAGATCAGCCAAAATCATGAGGTGGAATATATTTATATTTTATATTATGTTACAGGACTGAGGCTCTTTGCATCACCCCAGAATACATGAATGAATGAATTAATGAATTAATTAACTTAACAGTCGGAAAGCGCCCGATGCACGCAGGTTTTATCAGCTGACTTATTTTACTTCATTTACTTTATCAGTCCAGATAAAAATCTCTATATTTCCTAGTAAATAGTAGTAAATGAAAGGATAAATATTCTCTCTCCTGTCAGCGTCACATCAGATCCACACAGAGACGTGTTCACAATGATCCTCCTTTTATTGGACAGGTCGTTTTCTAAGAAAACTGATTGGTTAGGAGGCGTGACTTTAGTACTCACTCAGATCCTAGCCAGAACAGAACCTGGTCCCGACCAGGCTAAGTTACCATGGAGATTTAGCTCCGAGAGACGTTAGCCAGCGTCGTAGGCAGCACACACTGATTAAATCCTGGAAGTTAGCGCGATAAGAGATAATCTAGCTTCGTAGTACAGGCCCTTAGTGTATTTTTGAATTTTCATTAGATGTTTTGTGGGTTTCTGTTGTATTATTGTATGTTTTTTCAAGGTGTTTTGTTGTCATTCTGCATATTTTTCTGTTTCTTTTGTGTATTTTTGTTGTTGTTTTTGTGTGTTCCTGGAGTCATTTTGTGTATTTTTGTCTTATTTTTGTATGTTTTCTGAGTCATTTTCTGTTTTAGTTGTATTTTCGTATATTTTCTTTTTGTGTATTTTTGTAGGCATTTGTGTGTGTATGGAGTCATTTTGTGTATTTCTATCTTATTTTTGTAAAATTTTCAAGTACTTTTGTGGGTTTTGTTGTCTTGAGTTTTTTCTCTGCCATTCTGTGTATTTTAGTCTTTTTTGTATGTGTTTTGAGCTGTTCTATGTGATCGATTGTCATTTTGTTTTTTTCTGTCATTTTGTAGTCGTTCTTGTGTGTTTGTGGAGTCTTATTGTGCATTTACTTTGGAGGTCGCCAGTTGTCCACACTTGCAATCAAATACTGCCATTGGACAGACATGCTGTGTATTATAGTTTCTCATTACTGTGAAAGCCCACGCACACTCATGCAACCTTCATACAATGCGCACAACCTTCACAAAGAAAGACAGGACCTTAATACTGTGAGGTAGAGATTCTACTCACCAAGCAGTGCTTTATGTTCTCAAGTTTGGATTAAACTGAATGCTGAATATCAGCTTCTCATCTTGTTTTTTAGCCAACAGCACATCAATTAGTGCTGCAAATGTTCTGCATGCAGGAATTGGGTTAAATATTACGTGTATATGCAATTTTCATGATCTACAAACTTTTCAACCCTCCTATTATCCTACCCCTGCCTTCTGCTGAGCTGCCACTAGGAGGGAAATAAAAAAAAAGCTTTGATTATGGGCGTTACAGCTGTAGCAGTAAGACACGCCCAGCTACTTTCAGTAACCGCCCCCTCCCCTCCGTCCCCGCACACACAAAATCAAAACCCACCACAAATGCTAGCTAACGAGCTAAACATGAGCGAGTCCGACAGTGGTGACACTTTTGCCACAGAGAGGTCATTTGAGGTGTCAGGTTTTATGGGAGAGGCGGATCCAACAGTTAAAGTGATGACGCAGGGGTTTCAGGAGCTTACCGTTAGCAAAATAGCAAAATTCAGTTGTAATAGCCGGCGTTCAACCCTCAGTGGCCAGTATACCGGACATTTTACAGCTGAATACGCAAAATTAAAATACTTTTACTAAAATGTGAAGAGTGGGATATGATCAATCAACAGCACTACTTAATACCAAAATACACACATACAGCAGAAAAAAGTTGGTTTGGGGTTTACTTACTCTCTAAAGGCACACCGTGGACTTTTTGACTTAAAGAGTTGACCCATATGAGTTATTTTAAATGATTCCCCAGGCCAATATACAGCGCTTGACAGTATCAATGCTCCGAGCGGAGTTTCCCTCTTGAAATACCGACCATGTAAGTTTGGAGAGACGGACCGTTTTGGCCAGGTCACGTGACATGGAGAATGCCTGGAGAACGTATCACTTTATGGCAGTCACGTGACCACAAGCTCTGATGTACTCATGGAGCTAAGCTGAGGCTTTTGCTACTATTTTTCTGCCTGATCGACTCCGGGTCATGGCCGAAGCAAGCAAAACGTTTAAAACTGCTTCTGAGGAGGCCGCTGAGACCGCGCCGCCCCACCCGCGCATGGAGGGTTGACCGTCCACCTCAACCCCAGCCGCCGCGCCGACCCTCGGCAAAGGGGCCTGACAACGGCGAGGCCATTGAAGAGGGGGGAGGGCCACCAACGCGGCGAGGAGGGCTGAGCGCCAGGCCTCCGGCGGCGGGGAGAGGAGGGCGGCGGCTGCTGCTCCAGCCACGGCGCGAGCCCAGCCCCGCTTTGCACCCCAGCCCGACTGATCCTTATCCCAAAGTTACAGGCCAACTACTGTCTGCATACACGACAGTGCTACGGCGCTTGTGGCCACTAGGGGCGCTTGACGTGAAAGTTCCAGGTCTAGCACCCCTGGTGGCCAAAAGTTACATGGTGTCCCTTTAAGTTGTTTTGCTGTGTAAAACTTGTCAGTCTGTGGAACAGCTCTTTCACAGTGAAAGTGACGTAGAGGAGGAAGTGTCTGAGACAGAGGACTTTCAAGTGAATAACCCCAAATACAGTATGTTACAAAAAAGGAGATTAAATAAGTTCAATAATAAAAGTTTGGCCAGATGGTGGCGCTAGAGAACAGGTCAAGGTTTCATTATCAAGGGGCTATATATGTATTTAACAAATAAAAAAACTTGGTCAACAATTTTTTAAAAAATTGTCAGAATGACCCCAAAGATAAAATGAAGGTTTTTGGAGGGTTAAGAGTTAAAATTGCACACAAAATGATAAAAAAAGATGTAGGCAAAATCCAAATATAAAGTATTAAAGGTAGGAAATGGTCACCCTGCAGGCTGCAGACACAGATAGCCTGCCTTATACTGTACCTTCCAATCTCAGACATGCTAATGCTATGGTTTGATCCCCTGGGTGGACAGAGTGAGTGAAGTGTGTTTAAAGTGGTTTGGATATTCCTCCTAACTGTTCGTTGGTGTGACACTGGCAGAGGATTGAAACTTTCTTTTTCAGTGGTTGGTTGTTTTTTTTTTTTTTTTTTGCTGGGTGAGTCATGAGAGACCGTGACTAATCTTGAAATAACCCGTCGCATATCTGAGCAAAACTGGCAGAGTGGCTTGTATTTTCCAATCTGTTAAACGTAGCTTAGCGATGCTGGTGTCTGTTTGCATTCTAATGAGCCATCACCTCGCATTAAATTATGCTGATCTGTGACATTTTCCCATAAAAAGTTGTGGGAGGTCAGAAAAGCAGCAACGAGCAGCTTTAAATAATGAACTGCTCGATTTGCAAAGTAAGACCAACTGATTGCTGATGATGGGAATTCGACAGGCTTTTAAAAAACACAATTATTACCTAAACATGAAGGTAAAGTTTAGTCCTGATAAGAAAAAAATGTTCATATCTTAAATCTTGCAAATGCAGACTGTTCTAGTTTGAGTTAAATAGGAAAAAAAACAAAATCAATAACCCCACTAGGTTGAATTTTATTTTAAAAAATCTAAGTTTTTTGGTCTTTTTTTCATTTTCCAAAATATTGTATTGCATGCGTTATTGTGAGCCCACTATTGTTTATTGTAATATTTCTCACAGGCATTTATAGGCTATGATGTATTTTGACATAAAAAAAGCTGTCAGACATGGGCAACTAATGGCCCGGGGGCCATATTGTGGCCCTTATTCTAATTATGTGTGGCTCCCAAAGTAAATGCAAAGAAAATCATTTAAAAAACACAAAATGACTCCATAAACACAGTATTACAGCAAAAAAATCCACAGCAATACTTACATAACACACAATACAACAACAAAAATGCACTAGATAAGAGAAAAACCTACAAAACAACAACAAACACACATCAAATGAGATAAAAATATACAAAACGACAACTGAAATACACAAATATGCTCAACAGTACTTGCATAATACACAATACGGCAACAAAAATGCACTAGATGAAAGAAAAACCTACAAAACAACATAAATACACAAAATGACTCTAAAAGCACACAAAAAAACCACAAACACACACCAAATGAGAGAAAAACTAATACATAATTACCACAAAAATATACAAAATGAAGGAAAAATAACACAAAACAACAACATGAACATATAAAAATCCCTCAAAAAATACAGCATGACAGCAAAAAGGCACGACAGCACTTGGATAGCACACAATTTGATGACAAAAATGCAATAGATGAGAGAAAAATCAACAAAACAACAACAGAAATACAGAAGAAAACTAAAAACACACAAATTCACCCACAATGAGAGAAAAAATATACACGCTAAGAACAAAAACACAGATAACCTTTGTTCTTCCCTGTATTAAAGATCATTATTTCAAATGCAGACATGAATGTTGATAATAGTATCAGATACAATGACAGTTTTGTGGCCCTGCTGTGATTAAAGTTGCCCACTCAGAATTAATCAACATCACAAAAACTATTGCGTTGAGTATTGTCGAGGTACATATTCTTTTCTCTGTTATCATCAGACATTCAGTCATTTGCATTAACAAACATATTTCTCTGCCCTCAGGTTTCAATGTTCGCTGCTGCGAGAACACAAATGTCAATTTTTTTTTTACACTCACAAACGCTTTGATAGGTTTACAGCTTAATGAACGACATGGGTCACAGTGTATATGTCGCTATACGTCCCAACATCAATATCACACATTTTAGTGAAAAATAAATCCAGTATGACCATTAAAAAACTCAGAAATTGCAGATCAGATATTATTAAACGCTAGTTCTTGTGCAATTATCAATGTGGAATAATTCACAGGACATACAGCTGTTTTATGAAACAAAACCCTTCAGAATTTTTTTGTAGATAACTTGTTCCATATAGGATTATAACTTTACATAAGATAAATATTCTAGATAAATGTGTTGGAGATGAGACACTCTACTTGTAACTTGATTAGCGATTACATAATCCAATATAAAATATTAGTCAATATTTCTCAGATTGCAAAGAGATTATTGGGATTCTCTGTTCTGAAGGTTAACTTATCCATATTTATGACAGTATTTAGAATAATGACCAATCTCAGCATTAATACAGGAAAAAACAAAGGGTTTGTGTGTTTTTGGAGTCATTTTGTGTATTTTTTCTTCATTATTTTGTGTGTTTTGTTGTAGCGATGCATTGTTTCGGTTATGATGTGTTTTTTTGTTGGTGTTTTTTGAGTATTTCTGTGTCTTGTGTGTGTTTCTGGAATCATTTTGTGTATATTTGTCATATTTTTGTATGTTTTCCGAGTTCTTTTGTGTTTTTGTTGTATTTTTATATAACATTTATGTCATTTTGTCTTTTTTGAAGTCGTTTAGTCTATTTTGAAGTCATTTTGTTTATTTCTCTGTCATTTTGTGTTTTTTTGTAGGCGTTCTTTTGTGTGTCTAGAGTAATTTTGTGTAATTTTGTATGTTGTTCCAGTCCTTTGGTGTGTTTTGTTGTCATTTTATATATGTTCTGTAATTTTGAGTATTTCTGTTGTTGTTATGGATATTTTTCTGTAATTTCATGTCATTTTTGTGACATTTTATGTATTATTGTCTCATTTTTGTATGCTTTCCGAGTCATTTTGTGTATTTATTGTATTTTACATGGTTATTTTGAAGTAATTTTGTCTATTTCTCTGTCATTTTGTGTATTTTTGTCAGTGTTTTTTTTTTGTGTGTGTCTTATTTTCAAGTCCTTCTGTGTATTTTGTTGTCGATATATTTATTCTTCTGTAATCTTGAGTATTTCTGTCGTCATTTTGGATAATTTTTTTGTAATTTTTGTAGGTGTCTTGTTATTTTGTGTTCTTTGGTCTTTTTTTTTCCTTCTATCTGCTGCTGTATGAAAAAAAAAAAAAAAAAAAAAGAGAAAAGACGTTTTTTAATGTGAGAATCTGCAAGGACGGAGGCCAAAATAAATCAACGGGGGCAATGTTCCCTCAGGTGCTTCACTTCTTCTCACATTTATGTAAATGTCAAAACTTCCTCGCTTGTGGCTCGAAGGCAAAGAAGCTGTAAAAAAATATTTTGACCTGATAACATTCGAGACGGGTGGGCTCGAATGTTTTTTTTTTCTCTGGAGAACAAAAGAAAAATCTAAAAGAAAAGCTTCCCTTAAATTTCTTAACCTATAATCTCCATTACACAACGCTGTGGATAATGTGCTGGTGTAATGCACCTGTGGGGGGCTGTGTTTCAATATGACTCACACAGATACAGTGATGGAGCAGTGGCTGATCACCATTTATGAGGGACCGCGTCTCCATGATGAACAAAGATGAACCAGGTGACTTCTAACGGGGCGAGAAAATCTCACATCTGGGAGATGGAGCTTCATACTGAAAATGTGCTGCAGGGATAAATCAATCAAGCATCATACAGAGAATGGTATATAATGTGTTATTAGAAACCAGGATGGTCCATCTAATAACTGAAGCCATTAAAAAACACTTTGTTAACTAAGCAGACGTCCACAGCATCCTAAATGGAGTTTGGAGATTTAAAAAAAAAAAAAAAAAAAAAAAAAAAAAAAACTTTTGGGAGACAAATACGTGAAACAGAAGCATGTAACTTTAACTAGCAAACCTTTTATGTGTCATTCCATGTCATTTCAAAAATATTGCCCACGCATTTCAGTCTCAACATTTTCTGAAATTTTTACCAATTGTTCCATGATTATTTAATAGGCACAATGTAAATTTGTAGTTTTTCTAAATTTGAGAGGCTGGCATGTCCACCAGATAAGATACATAGCAGATATTTTTATATATTCTTATAGAGTAGGTGGAGCTGTATTACTGTACCAAACTTCAGTTGTCTATATGGTGTAATTTTTGAGATATTGGAAGATGAATATTGGAAAAAAAACATGCGAAAATCAACACATACCACCTCACTAAATTGTCCATATCTAAAAAATAATTCATCCGATCAAACTAAAAATTTACAGTGTGACTATTGCATAATCACAGAACAATTAGTAAAAATTTCAGAATTTCTTGAGGCCGAAGTGCTTGGGATTTCCTGAAAATGTGTTGAAATGACATGGTTACAAAGTGCATGTATAGCCCTTACGCTAGCAGAAGAAACCTTTAGGCACGATTCGATTTCAATTATAGGGGAATATGATTTGATTATGAATCAATTATCATTGCACGTAATGCATCTTGAATGAATGCACTTTTTTACAGCATTTTGTTTCTCTCAGGGTAACCACTGATGATTTGCTGTTGCGAAAAATCGTAGCATTTGCATTTGGCAGGGGACAAATTGATCTCTTATTTCTTTTCTGACATCTGTAAACATTATATACATACACTTTCATATAAATAACAAACTAAATCGGCAGCTCAACCATTTGCCTTTAAAACATCCCTTAACATTCTTTTTCATCTGTATTCCCTGTTAATTTACTGTTTAAGTAAATGATGAATAAATGGAAATGCATCGATTAATATGTCAGCAAGACGGGATTGGCCCCATTCATCACAAGGCAGATCAGCCTCTGCCCTGTGACTTTAAGGCTCTTTAAGCGTTCCTATTGGTCGGTCTTTGCGGCAGCCAATCAGATTGTTTTTGGGGGATTTGTGGGCTTGTGGGTGTGTTCATGAATGGATGAAAAGCTTCTTTGGAAAATAAATATGAATTGGTGTAACTCAGAACACACAATTATAACCTTCAAAGCAAGATGAGAGCAAAGGCCATCATTTCCTGGTCAGTTTAACACTAAACATGATATTCTATTTGCAATAGGAGATATTCATTAAGAACACTTTAAACTGTAACTTCACTGTATGTAACCTTATTCTCAGAATTTCCTGGATTCCTGTGAATAAAAGAGTTATTGACAGTGTAGAAAATCTGTGTCCACTTTTAGAATGTTTTCCTTGGCAGTGCCTAAGCCTTGGTTCTTGGCAGGATAAAGACACACAGTTATGTCGTAAATTCCTCCCTCAGCTTGTGAGAGAGAGAGAGAAAGACAACAAATGGAGGTTCAATTCACTGTTCCTGTGGTTAAAAGGTGTGCCGTAGTTTCTGTGACATGGTCTCCTACAGATGTTACTGTATTTTGCCTGAATGCCTCTCAGCCACACGGTGAATTCACAGTTTCTACCTTTTCCTTCATGGAGAACTAAACATTACAAATTAACAACAAAGGTGGGCTTGGCTGTGCAGACGGCTGAAGGCTTTCAGCGCGGCGTTACATAAAGCCATGTCAGGTGGTTCTTCATGTGTCGAGAGACTTGGCCGAGTCAAGGCTGGGAGAAGAGCAGCGACAATCAGAGAAGAAGATGGAAAAAAGTGCTTTGCCATGTTGAGTTAAAATCACCTCTGGCATGTTATGGCTTTTAGACCGTGGTGTTAACAGCAAACACAGAGGAAGTCATCTGTCACCACGGCTGCTGTCGTGTTGTTACAGGCTAACGGAAAGTTCAGAGAAGCATCCGCTCAAGGACAGACAGGATTAGTATAAACATCACCTCAGAACCAATAGTTACACACCAACTATACTAGTTACACACCAACTATACTATACTAGTTACACACCAGCTATACTAGTTACACACCAACTATACTAGTTACACACCAACTATACTATACTAGTTACACACCAACTATACTAGTTACACACAACTAACTATACTAGTTACACACCAGCTATACTAGTTACACACCAACTATACTATACTAGTTACACACCAACTATACTAGTTACACACCAACTATACTATACTAGTTACACACCAACTATACTAGTTACACACCAACTATACTATACTAGTTACACACCAACTATACTAGTTACACACCAACTATACTATACTAGTTACACACCAACTATACTAGTTACACACCAACTATACTATTACTAGTTACACACCAACTATACTAGTTACACACCACTATACTATACTAGTTACACACCAACTATACTATACTAGTTACACACCAACTATACTAGTTACACACCAACTATACTATACTAGTTACACACCAACTATACTAGTTACACACCAACTATACTATACTAGTTACACACCAACTATACTATACTAGTTACACACCAGCTATACTAGTTACACACCAACTATACTATACTAGTTACACACCAACTATACTAGTTACACACCAACTATACTATACTAGTTACACACCAACTATACTATACTAGTTACACACCAACTATACTATACTAGTTACACACCAACTATACTAGTTACACACCAACTATACTAGTTACACACCAACTATACTATACTAGTTACACACCAACTATACTAGTTACACACCAACTATACTATACTAGTTACACACCAACTATACTCAGTTACACACCAACTATACTAGTACACACCAACTATACTAGTTACACACCAACTATACTAGTTACACACCAACTATACTAGTACACACCGACTATACCAGTTACACCACCACTATACTAGTTACACACCAACTATACTAGTTAACACACAACTATACTAGTTTACACACCAACATAACTAGTTACACACCGACGATACTAGTTACACACCAACTATACTAGTTACACACAACTATACGATACTAGTTACACACCAACTATACTATACTAGTTACACACCAACTATACTAGTTACACACCAACTATACTAGTTACACACCAACTATACTAGTTACACACCAACTATACTAGTTACACACCAACTATACTAGTTACACACCAACTATACTATACTAGTTACGCACCAACTATACTAGTTACACACCAACTATACTAGTTACACACCGACTATACTAGTTACACACCAACTATAGTAGTTACACACCAACTATACTAGTTACACACCAACTATACTATATTAGTTACACACCAACTATACTATATTAGTTACACACCAACTATACTATACTAGTTACACACCAACTATACTACACTAGTTACACACCAACTATATTAGTTACACACCAACTATACTAGTTACACACCAACTATACTAGTTACACACCAACTATACTAGTTACACAACAACTATACTATACTAGTTACACACCAACTATACTATACTAGTTACACACCAACTATACTAGTTACACACCAACTATACTAGTTACACACCAACTATATTAGTTACACACCAACTATACTATATTAGTTACACACCAACTATACTATACTAGTTACACACCAACTATACTATACTAGTTACACACCAACTACACTAGTTACACACCAACTATACTATACTAGTTACACACCAACTATACTAGTTACACACCAACTATACTATATTAGTTACACACCAACTATACTATACTAGTTACACACCAACTATACTATACTAGTTACACACCAACTACACTAGTTACACACCAACTACACTAGTTACACACCAACTACACTAGTTACACACCAACTACACTAGTTACACACCAACTACACTATACTAGTTACACACCAACTATACTATACTAGTTACACACCAACTATACTAGTTACACACCAACTATACTAGTTACACACCAACTATACTAGTTACACACCATCTACACTAGTTACACACCAACTACACTAGTTACACACTAATTATACTAGTTACACACCAACTACACTAGTTACACACCAACTATACTAGTTACACACCAACTATACTAGTTACACACTAATTATACTAGTTACACACCAACTATACTATACTAGTTACACACCAACTACACTAGTTACACACCAACTACACTAGTTACACACCAACTATATTAGTTACACACCAACTATATTAGTTACACACCAACTATACTATACTAGTTACACACCAACCTCACTAGTTACACACCAACTATACTAGTTACACACCAACTATAGTAGGCACACACCAACTATACTAGTTACACACCAACTATACTAGTTACACACCAACTATAGTAGGCACACACCAACTATACTAGTTACACACCAACTATACTAGTTACACACCAACCACACTAGTTACACACCAACCACACTAGTTACACACCAACTATACTAGTTACACACCAACTACACTAGTTACACACCAACTACACTAGTTACACACTAATTATACTAGTTACACACCAACTATACTAGTTACACACCAACTATACTAGTTACACACTAATTATACTAGTTACACACCAACTACACTAGTTACACACCAACTACACTAGTTACACACTAATTATACTAGTTACACACCAACTATACTAGTTACACACCAACTACACTAGTTACACACTAATTATACTAGTTACACACCAACTACACTAGTTACACACCAACTACACTAGTTACACACTAATTATACTAGTTACACACCAACTACACTAGTTACACACCAACTACACTAGTTACACACTAATTATACTAGTTACACACCAACTATACTAGTTACACACCAACCACACTAGTTACACACCAACTATACTAGTTACACACCAACTATACTAGTTACACACCAACTACACTAGTTACACACCAACTACACTAGTTACACACTAATTATACTAGTTACACACCAACTATACTAGTTACACACCAACTATACTAGTTACACACTAATTATACTAGTTACACACCAACTACACTAGTTACACACCAACTACACTAGTTACACACTAATTATACTAGTTACACACCAACTATACTAGTTACACACTAATTATACTAGTTACACACCAACTATACTAGTTACACACTAATTATACTAGTTACACACCAACTATACTAGTTACACACTAATTATACTAGTTACACACCAACTATACTAGTTACACACTAATTATACTAGTTACACACCAACTATACTAGTTACACACTAACTGGGGTCACGAGACACCTAGAGGGGGTCGCCAAATGCCTTCAAAAAACTAGTATATATATATATATATATATATAAAACTAGTTATATATATATATATATATATATATGTATATACAGTATATATATGTTTGTTTGTTTTTTACCATTTTTCTGCAACTACACCAAACTTGCTATATTTAAACCTATTTTCATCACTTTTCTTTGTCATATTTTTGCTCCTTTTTATGCATTTTTGCTACATTACTTCCATTTCTGCCACTTCTCCATCACATTTCAATGCATTTCTGCACATTTGTTCAACACTTCCAACACTTATAAACCCTTTCCACCGCTATTCCACCTAATGTCACATATGTTGACCCAATTTTGTGACTTTAAACTTCTTTTCACCATATTTCATGCCAATTTAACCACATTCATGATTTGCCATGCCTATTATTTCAGTTTGAACTAGTTGTTCCTACTTCTTAAATTACATTATTTCTGCCAATTTTAAGCCAATATTGACACTTTGAACCCTTTTTACCACTTTTCTGTCTTTTTTTTGCCCACTCTAAATAGCAACTTTTAATGAGTTTTTGTGGTTTTTAAAATCCCATTTCACCACCTTTTCCACCATTTTTGGTCATTTTTAATCCATTTTTATTTCTGATTAAAACAAAGATTTGAATCTTTAAGATCACTATATATTATAGCCCAAGTCATAATAAACTTAATGTGGGTAACAGGATATGTGTATATTTTATCATTATTATTATTTTATTATTATTTAATTTTTTTGAGTCATTTAGTGTATTTTTGTTGTCATTTTGTACATTTGTGGTATTTTTGTTTTGTTCGTATACTTTGGGGGCCACACAAAATTAGACCGTGGGCAACATGTGCCCCCCACTGTTGCCCATGTCTGAGCTAGAGGTGATAAAATTAAAGTGTATATTTTAGACATTTCAGTCGACCCCCATTTAAATTACAGGCGACCAAGGTTGAAAAACACTGCTTTAATAGCTGATATGAACACGGCAGCAAATTAAAGTGAAGATGTGACGAGCTTTATAAACCATAACAGCGACGGTTAGAAAACACGGTGCCTACATGTTGGTTAGTGCCTCCACATTATAGACACATTTCCATTAGCTTTAATGGCTTAGATGATGGCTCCACGTGAAGCATGAGGCTCATTAAACGCTGTGATCTATTGGTTTGACCTTTGCTATTGGCCGGCCGTGCCATTTACCAGCAGCGTGATGGAGAGCCCTGGCCTAGCAGCGCAGATGAAAATCAAAGCTGCAGAAAGTGATAAAACACTTTAACGCTGAAGTTTTGTTTTTTTGCTTTTAGTGTGAACGCTAACACAGTAGGCAGGGCTGGGGTCAATTACATTTTTCAATTAAAATTACTTATTTAATTAACCATGTTCAATTAAAACTCAATTACGATTACGGTGACCGGCATTTTGTCCAATTACAATAAAAATTACAATTATTATCCTCCCCCTGAAAGTCAATTATATATACGTTCTCAATTACTAAAGTTAAATTACAATTTAACACAACTACAGAGCCTGAAATAAATAACTTCTTGTGTTAGCTTTCTGTTAGCAACTCCTATGATAATGGGTCAGTTTTGCTGACTTTCACCCTCCCATGTTTATTTTTGTAATAAATCTTGCCATGGTTCCCTTGCATACACTCTCATGTAGAAACTTAAAAAAGATGAGATGAAATCTTGCACAATTGGAACTAAATGTATTTTCTACAAAGGCATCTGTATAAAATAAAAGGTTTTTTTAAAAAATGTACAATTCTTTTTAAAATAAAACACCAATGAATTAAATTCAAAGCAAGCGGAAATAATGAATGCTCTAGGCGGAGTTCTCTTTTAAAGGCAGTGTAGTTTAGACAAAAAGTGCCACATTTCAATTAAAAATTTCAGACTTCCTGTTTGATTTAGCTTATAGGTCCAAAATACATTTTTGCTGGTCATGGTCCACTGCATATACCTACCGAATGCCATTTTGCTAGTTAGAACAAGTGGATAGAGAGAGAGAGTTACACATAAAATTTTACACCGCCCTGCCGAATTTCCTGAAATTCCACCTCTGGGAAGGGCCTCAAAAATCCAATTAAAGTGGTGGTAAAATAATAATAACAAGAAGACAGTCATCAACATCCCCCGCCAGAATAGTTCTCATTATACCTCACAACATTTTCCTAAATGTCCTAAATCTAAGTACTTAGATGTATACATAAGAAAATATTATCACATCACAATCTAAAATTACTAAAGATCTTAAACGATTTCTAAGAAAAGCTGTTCCCTTTGAAGATACCTCGAACAGAGTAAAAAAACGGCACAAGGGCAATAACTCCAGAAAAAATAATTGCTCGCTTCTCATTTTCAAACTCCATCAAGGTATTGATACTCTGAAGCCACACACCAAATTTGGTTACTGTATCTTAAACGGTTTCTGAGAAAAGCTGTCCCCTTTCAAGATACTTTGAACAGAGAAAAACAGAACAAGGGCAATAACTCCGGAAAAAATAATTGTGCACTTCTCATTTTCAAACTCCATCAAGGTATTGATATCCTGAAGCCCCACACCGAATTTGGTTATCGTATCTTAAATGTTTTCTGAGAAAAGCTGTCCCGTTTTTAGTCGGACGGATGCGCGGACAGACTAACGGAGCTCAAACCTATATCCCTCTTCCCACACTTTGTCGCGGGGGATACTAATAAGAAAAATTCTTACGGGAACCGTCTTCAGTGCTCGAGCCCTAATAAAATAATTCTTAGGCTCTATGTATAGCTACTGTACTTTATGAACTCTAAAACTGAGAAAACTACCTCCATTTAATGCTGTTTTGGCGCAGTGCATTACGTTTAATCTGATTGGTCGGCTATGAAGTGATGCATTCGTTATCTGCTCGTTTCATAGGTCGACAATGTCCATTGGTCATTTGAAAAAAAAAAATTATAATTTACTCAGTAACGGTTGGGTGTAGCAATGTAACACATTTTAAAACATACTTAAATACAAGTAAAATTACTAATTCAGAATTATTATGTACCACTCAGTTACAGTCATGTGAGTACTTGTACTTGTAATCCAATACTTTCATCTCTGATTGACAGTATGTAATGAATGTACTGTATATATTTGCTGCTCGGTACAGTTCAAAGAGTCAGATGTCACGTGACTCTCAGAGAACTGAAAGGCTTCTGTAAACGCGTTCACATCTGTGAGACTCAGAGAGAATGATGAAGGCTTAGCCGTAGGCAGCCATTAGAAATCCTCGCGCAGATGATGTGATGTGCATCAGACAAGCTGCAATTACAGGAAAATAGGAAAATTTGAGGAGAGATGGTTTCTCTGAGAGATTCACGCCTTTGTCCTTTTGAACTCGCGGTTTGAGACCCCCAAACGGCGTAATCGCTCTCTGCTGGAGTTCTTCGAGGTTGATAAAGATCATCGTGTTGTGTTTGTCACTTATTCCAGAGATTGTGTTTGCTTTGACAAAATCGCCGTCAGGCAAGAAGTATTTATCTGCATCGATGACACGTGAACAGGGAGTGCAAACAGCTCACAGACAAGTCACTGTTATTCATCAAAGGTGGACAGAACAGCAACGGCTTGATGGCAGGAGAAAATGTATAGAGGCAAAAAAAAACATCATTTTCATTTATAATTCCAGTTTACATCATGACAATAAAAATACACAAAATAAATGACATAAAAATACACAAAAGGACAACAAACATACGCAAAAATAACACAAAAGAAATCTATAACGTGAAGAGTAACACGCAAAATGACACAAAATTACCTAAAAATACACAAAAATTATTGTATGAATCGACAACAAAAATACACAAAAATGCCTCAAAGAAACAAACAAAATTGAGGAAAAAAAAACCCCGAGAAAAACAACAAAAACGACACAAAAATATATAAAATGTGAACAGAAACACACAAAATTAACTGAAAGTTGCACAGGATGACTAAAAAATACACAAAATGATTTAAAGAAATGTACAAAAAACACAGAAAGACAACAAAAAAAATACTCAAAAATATATCAAATGTGAACAGAAACACACAAAATTAACCAAAAGTTGCACAGGATGACTAGAAATACACAAAAATAACAGAAATGTATGACAAAAATACACAAAATGCCTCAAAGAAATATACAAAAAGTATTACTGGTATATATATATATAAATTATTAAAGTATATTTTTTAAATCAAAACATGACATAATCTTAAATAACTACATTCTATACTTTCCCGTCCTCAAGTATAAATCTATTTCAAATGAAACGGTATAAAAAATATCTGAGCTACTCATGATCAAAAAAAGATTCTAGAAAAACGACAGAAAATTGTGATATTAAAATAGGGTCACGATCCAAAAAGGGGTTGGGAACCAGTGCTTTAGAAGCTAATGTTTGTCACTGATACAGTGAGTGAGTAGAAACTTACCTGACTTCATCCAGTATCTATATGGAGGTTCTCTATCACATATGAAACAGAAAAGTCACTTGAGCAGCGTTTTGTTGACTGTTGTGTATACTGTAGAGTCGTGTCTATAACAGATACAGACTCCAGAGGACACACTATTGATTCTCAGGTTCGATCAATAGATTACGTCCGTGAGCACATACAGCTGTGCTATATTTGTCGGAGCAGATAACTGGCGGTAAGTGCAGAACATTTGCAGGAGAAATGCACCTGCGTTTCCTGCTGTCCTCCAATCAGCAGGAATCAGTTCAGACTCAAACATTAATGTGCATGAAGATAAAAGTGTGTGTGCATGGTTTGAAGTTGATCCTGCTGTCACATCCCTGGTGTATCACTCACTGTCTTTATCAGTTTTACACTCGTAACTCCATGACACTCTTTAAATAGTGTTTCACAGTTTTAGTTGTGATTTCCACCACGGAACAATCTCACAGCTACACCAAATCCCTCCAAAAACTATGTGAAAAGCTACTGGTGGCTGTTAGTTCGAGATTTTTTGGATAAAGATCGATGTATTGAAGACACATAAAATATGGTGTAGGTCTGTTTAGAACAAAATAAAGCAAAAAATGGTTGAATTGCAATCTTAAAGAGTCGAAATCATGCATATTTTGCAATAGGTAACAAAACATCTGAAAAGTGATCCGTGTTCTTTAGTTTCTTGTTTTATTTTTTATAGTTTAGTGTATAATTTTTATTATCAGGAATGGGCAATGGGCGGCCTGGGGCCCACATGTGTCCATCAGTCTAATTTATGCAGCCCCCAAAGTAAACACATAAAAATGACTCCACAATCACAGAAAATAACAAAAAAAAAAAAATAACAGACAAAATGGCAACCAAAAATACCCAAAATGACAGAAAAATATACAAAGTGAGAAAATTATATAAAAATGACAACAAAAATACAAAATAACTGACCACATAAATACCCAAAAGTATAATAAAAACATACAAAACAGCAATAAGAATACACAAAATGACAGAGAAATGTGCAAATTGACAAAAAATTTATGAAATACAACAAAAATACCCAAAATTACTCTAAAACATGAACAGAAAACACAAAAATGACGACAACAAACACATGACAGAACTAAAATGTACAGAAAAAAAAAAAAACACAATATGACTCCAAACACACACAAAATAATGACTGAAAATACACAAAATGATCACAAAAAAACACACAAAACATATATACAAAAAAATTACAGAATAATATAAAACATATCTATAAAAATACAAAATTTATGACGTCCAAAACATACATAAATACAAAATGAACAAAAAGTGCATACAATGATGACAAAAACACACAAAATAACAACAGATAGACCAAAAAATAACAGAAAATGTATGAAAAATACAAAAAAATGACTTAGAATATATAAAATGGCTCCAAAAATGCACAAAACAACAAAACAAAACAACAAAAATATACAAAACTGACAACAAAAACACTCTCAAACCCTTTGTTCTTTCCTATGTTAATACTCAGATTTGTTATTGCTCTAAATACATTAATGTTGAACATTTTTGTGGCCCTCGCTGTGGTAAAAGTTGCCCATCCCTGTCCTATATCTATGTTTATGGTTCTAGATTGTGGACACACACCGTGCATCTTTCTATAGATTTAATAACTTCATTGCAGCAGTCTTTTCTGCACTGAGATACACATTTTTTTCTTGTAAAAATGTATTTGCATTATCTGTAAAATATTCAGATCTTATCTGGACTCGTTCTATCCTTGTACCCAGACAGATGTGAGGAAGAAGTTGAACTCACGGTCGCTGCAGAACGGCCCCCCGTAGGTGGTCATGGTGCAGTCACAGGAGAAGCCCTCCCACAGCTGCAGACACACTCCTTGGTGGTGACAGGAATCCTCAGTGCAGGTGGTGCTGGGTCCTGCAGGGCGTACACAGTAAAGCAGTGAGCACATCATCCACAATTCTCTGAACTCTAAACTAAACCAACATCTTTAGAAAAAAAAAAAAGAAAAAGCATTTTGTTAAAATGTTATTATTAAACACGAGGTAATAATTGCAAAATCGGGTAATTTAAACAAATGTTCAAGACAAAACAGAGTAATGTATGAAATGACAATAAAATACACAAAATTATTTAAAGAAAAACAAAATTAAAGAATCAAACAGAAAAAGATGACAAAAATCATACAAAAATGTATGAAAACACGACTAAAAATACACAAGAAAAACAGAGTAATGTAAAAAAAAATGACAACAAAAATACACAAATGATTTTAAGAAACATACAAAATTAAGGAACCCCCCCCCCCCCACATAAAAATAACACAAAAATATATAAAATTCGAACAGAAACACACATAATTACCCAAAGGTTGCACAAGACGATTAAATATACATAAAAATAACAGAGTAATGTATGAAATGACAATAAAATACACAAAATTATTTAAAGAAAAACAAAATTAAAGAATCAAACAGAAAAAGATGACAAAAATCATACAAAAATGTATGAAAACACGACTAAAAATACACAAGAAAAACAGAGTAATGTAAAAAAAAATGACAACAAAAATACACAAATGATTTTAAGAAACATACAAAATTAAGGAACCCCCCCACCACATAAAAATAACACAAAAATATATAAAATTCGAACAGAAACACACATAATTACCCAAAGGTTGCACAAGACGATTAAATATACACAAAAATAACAGAGTAATGTATGAAATGACAACAAAAATACACAAAATTATTTAAAGAAAAACAAAATTAAAGAATCAAACAGAAAAAGACGACAAAAATCATACAAAAATGTATGAAAAGACGACTAAAAATACACAAAAATAACAGAGTAATGTAAAAAAAATGACAACAAAAATACACAAAAGGATTTTAAGAAACATACAAAACTAAGGAACCCCCCCATAAAAATAACACAAAAATATATAAAATGTGAACAGAAACACACATAATTAACAGAAAGTTTCACAAGATGACAAAAAATACACACACAAAAAAAAACCGAGTAATGTATGAAATGACAAAAGAAAATACTCAAAATCATTTAAAGAAATGTACAAAATTAATGACTGATTATTAAAAAATAAAATAAAATCAAAACATGACAGTGTAAAAAATGATATTTTATACTTTCACTTATAAATTGAGTTCAAATAAAACACAGTATAAAAATATCTAAGATAAAAGATTCTAGAAAAAATAATGTCTTTGGCGGTCACCAGGAATTTGTGAAAAGGGTTGAGAACCACTGCACTACTGTTCATTTTAAGACACTGTTGGTTTCAACATGCATTAATCACAGCATGAATAAGCAGTAAAGGCTTTTATACAGAACAGACTCATTGTTTGAGTTTAGAGTGGAACTTTAGGCCAAATGTTTGTCCTTCTTACCTCCACAGCCACGCTCCACATCCCCCACCTTGTGGAGTGCGTCTGCCAGCAGGTCTGGAAGTCTTCCGTTCAGGTCTACGGATGCCAGGCAGCCTTTATATCCCTCCCGGGATGCTATTAACCTGGGCAGGCTGCTGTACATGCTCTTACCCACACCGCCAATGTACAGCTCACCTGCAACACAATAATAAACACAACAGTACATGATTACTCAGAATGTTTGGAACAACAATTACGTTTTCAATTACCCAGATTCCATTACAATTCAATTACGATTACAGTGACCAGCATTTTGTCCATTTACAATAAAATTACAATTTTTTTTTTTATCCTCAGAAAGTCATTTACATTCTTAATTACTAAAGTTCAATTACAATTAACCACAATTACTGAGCCTGAACTAAAGAACCTAATAAAATAACCTTCCTCCTGTGTTAGCTTTTTGTTAGCATAGTATCTCTTGTGATAACGTGTCTCAAATCAGCTGTAAAATACACTAAAAACATATATCTATAATCTTCTTTCTTTCCTATCTATTGGTTACCTTGTCAGGTTTCCTAATCAATGAAAATATAGGTTTTTAATATTTTTGGTGAGGCCATCTGAGCCTTTTTTGTATCAGTATACCATTTTTTTCAAATGGTAAAATGTGGGAAAGCTTGATATGAAACATATTTTAATAATTGTTACTTACATATGTGTAGAACTGTACATAGAACTGTAACATGGTTCCCCAGTTTTGCTTTAAATTATAATTGACAATTTTTATACAATTTTCTTTTTTTTTTTTCACATTCTGTATTTTTATTGATTTTGCACAGAATATTTACATTAGGAGCAGTACAATATTCTAAAATTACAGACATTTGTATGCATAGTACGGTTTTATGTAATAATCTTGTAATTGGATTTTCATGGCAATTACAATTACAAAGTCAATCTATCTAAACTCAATTACAAATTCTTATGATCACGACAGCGACAGGTTTGGTTAAAATTACAATAACCCTGGTACTAAATTATCAAACCCTTGTTTCTGGTTCTTCATAAACGTGATGATAAGTAGAAGCACTTGGAACTCTTGTTGATTCATTATTGTTGTAATTTAACGTTCAGCATTAGCTCACTAATTGTTCTGCCTCCTTCAAATTAATTTCCAGTTCCTGAAGTGGCAAAACCTCAGACATTAGTTTATGTTATTTCTAGTCAGAATTACCTCTTGTACACTGACTTTAGGCCTCACTCACCTGATAATTAAACACAGTGGAAGATGTCATTAGCAACGACCACGACAACTTCTCACTTTGAGCACAAAACGGGTGACTCGTGTATTAACAGAAAAAGTACGAACACACTTTGGTGCCTGCATGCGCACAACAAGCCAACACCCCACCTGTCACACGGGTCCTTAAAGGAGCCGCACTGTTTACACCAGACCTTGAACACTTTTCAGATATTTAAAGTAATTCTGGGCTCATCCTTTGAAATTACATAACATATGTATTTTTGGAAGAGTTTAGTTTGAAATGAGCGCATGTTGCGCTTTGAAAGAGTTGCAGACATCTTGTTTTTGTCAGTGAAACGTATTAAAAAGAAAACTAAAATTAAAAAGAGGCAATGATCTGTTCTAACTTGTCGTGGTTTTTAATATGTTTTTTTTTTACGATCTTGGTCTAGACTCCCAAAAGGCCTGGGTTGTGTTGGAAAGGTCATATTAGCGTACTACTCATACTAAGTCTGACGTCCAAGTTAGTATGTAGTGCGTTCACAATAGATAGTATGAAAATATTCAGTATGTGAGAAATAAAGCGATTGTACACGATATGGGGATATTTTTTTAAGTATGCACAGTGTGCACACTCGTCATACTCAACCACCCCATAATGCATTGTGAGTGGAATGTAAAATCATCTTGGCTTCAAGCTATAAATCAAACATACCCTTTTCAAAATTAAAGGAATCCCTTCTTTTCTTCCATTAATTTTTTTTTTTTTTTACTCTTTTGTAAATAGGGCTCTTGTTTTGAAGTTAACAGGAAGTTTTTTCAGTAGCACAATGGGGGGTCTCAGAAAGTTTCCAAAATGTCGGCATGAAATATGTTTCCGCGAGTTTCATTGATCCAATGAGCACATGTTGATATTCTACTTTCACACTTTAAATGTTTTCAGAACTTTCAAAGGTGGAGAATCAACAGAGATTTTTAGCCTCAGTGTGATTCAGGTTTTTGTCCTTGTAGGTTCCAAATGCATCTTGGGAAACTAGGTATGATCATTCCCACTGAAGTACACTTCAGTGGGAATGATCATCATCCTCATCATACTTATGTGTATATAGTAGACAGTAGTGTCTAGTAGTGTGACATTTCACACACGGCCTTGGTCTTCTTTTCGTCTTGGTGCATTCTGGTCCTGGTCTCAGATACTTACAAACAGTGGCGGCTGGCCAATAGAGGGCGCTAGGGCGCCGCCCCACCACTCAGCACGTTAGTTTGAGTAAGACATAAAATATAATGAAAAATAATAATGAATTAAAAATACCACAAAACAAAGTTATATCCGTATATAGATAATCAGAATAAATATTATATAGATAATAATGATGTGTAAAGTTGTTTCCTTCATCTGTGTCTGATTGGTGACGTGTTTCCTCCTTGGGGCGCAAACCTCTTTACCGTCCATTCTCGTTAAAAGTTGTACATGCGCAGTATCTCTTTTTCAAGATGAGTCTATGGAGTGTCTCTGGGCGCAGCTTACATGCGCCCAGAGACACTCTGCTGCTGTGCAGAGTTGATTATTTACACAACACCCCCTCCTGCCAAAAGTGGCTTTGACAGGTGAAGCCGTGGGATGTTAGAAGAAGCAAAATTAAGAAAGATAAATAATTCTGCTTTCCCTGCCTACCTGCTGACTCATAGGACCCATTTAAAGCACTTTTTCATAAAACGCAAAGAAACATGAACAAACTAGGAACAAACTAAATTTGACGATTTCAAATCTTGAATATGTCCATATTCTGTTAACTTGGTCTTAAATTATGTATATTCATTTACCACTTTCTTTGTCACCCCGTTTGTATTTAATTACTTGATTAACGAGAACAAAAAAAAATATCTGAAAAATAAATAAAAAAAACAAATTAAATTAAATTTCAAGAAGTATAATAACCCTGACACACACTCACTATATTGTATTTACCACCGTTTTTACAAATACTGTTTCTATCCACTTATTTACAAAATGAGATTCTTTAAAATGTGTGTTATCACTCATTCATTATGATCTATAGTTGTTTTTTTTACAGCATTCTGAGCAAAATGTGGTAGTTGGACATAAGGGGGTACTTAGATTCAGAAATGAGAGAAAGGGGGTACTTGAGCCAAAAATGTTGCTAACCACTGGTATAAACTACATTTGTTCTTGCTTGTTTAAGGGTTCTGTGGAAATAAATGTGCTTAGTTTTCCTTACTTCTTTGTTCAAAGCTACACAAACCCTGTTTTTGGTGTATGTCTATTTTGGAGTTGTAGCCCCCCCTTGAGAAAAACGCACCAGCCGCCACTGCTTACAAATAGCTTACTCACTTACAAGCTGATAAATGATCAGATATTTACATTTTTTCTTTGGGCAGTGGAATGAAATATTTGACTACAAGAGCTTCAACAAACAACCAATAACTGTAGGGAATCAAAGGTTAAACATAGCTAACAACAAATATCGCATAATCCTGTTTTTGCACATTCAGATCGACGTCATTCAGGAGTCATTCCAGCAAATATTCTTTTTGAATAGTATGTTAAGGTTTCATTTATTCAGACAACTGTTCCTTAGGAATGCCACTTTGATCTCCTGACATGTTTTGACTGCTAGAATTACGACATCAAAGCGATCAGCAGACGCCTCTGACAAAGACTGGTAGTTGTCAGTCAAAGCAAATCAAAAGATCAAAGTGGATTTCCTAAGGAACAGCTGTCTGAATAAATGAAATCTTAACATAATATTCAAAAAGAATCTTGCTGGAATTAATACAAGGAAGTCACGTAAACTTCATAGGACCCATCAAAGCGATCAGCAGACGCCACTGACAAAGACTGGTAGTTTTCAGTCAAAGCCTATCAGGAGATCAAAGTGGATCTCCTAAGGAGCAGCTGTCTGAATAAATGAAACTAACATACTCATTCAGGAGTACTAGGTTGATTTTCTTGGCTTAGATCTGAATCCATCTCTGAATTCCCTCAGAATATGATTTATTGACTTTACGTTACCTTTTAAATCCAGGTTGCGGGCACCGTTGGCGTGCTGGGTGACGGTGCGCGAGTCGATCTTGAGGATGTGCACGTTGTTGTTGTCACGAGAAATCACCACGTTGTGCCACTGGTTGTCATGGAGGGGCTTGTCTGAGTTCCCCTTCATCAACGACGGCCCGTTTCCCAGGTCAAACACATAATGGACGTACCTGCAGGTAAAGGTGAAAGTAATGGGTTACAAGTACTCAAAATACTGTAATTGAGTTGGTATTATGGATAATTCGTTAGATTTTTACACCCAATCGTTACTGAGTAAATTATGATTTTTTGTTTTAAAATTATCAACGGACATTGTGAAACTACAAAAAATGAAATGACCAGACAACAAAAAATGCATCACATCATAGCCGACCAATCAGATTAAACGCTATGTAAGGCGCCAAAACAACATTGAATGGAGGTTATTTTCATAGCCTGAAATTTTTATTTCAATAATTTTTTAAGAATGTTATTTCCTTTAAAAAAGATTAATTGTTATTATTTCATACAGATACCTTTGTGGAAAATAAATTCATTCAGATTTTTTTATTTTTTATTTCCTGAAAAACCTTGTCTAAATAAACAAAACCTCAATTTTACTATTCAAAAAGAAGACAAAATGACTTGAGTATTCCATGCATGACTTACTTGTACTTGAGTACAAATTCAATCAAGGAACAGTAATTCTACTTTAGTAATATATCAGTACTTTATACACTTCTGACTTGCATTTACTATCATTTTTTTATCTTTAATTACATTTCCACATTATGCCTTTTGCAAAAACTAACAAAAACAAAGTGCAAATACTGTCTAAGCTGTGGGTATACAGTACATGTATGTTTTATTAGACAAATAGATATATTTTCTGGGAAAAATGGGGAATACGGTTTATAAAAACACTGCAACACTTGACAGCGAACATCAAGCACCTGGAAAACAATGTCAGGAGCGTTGGGAGTCGTTTGTTTTTTTTTTTTGTTTTTTTTTTGCTGGCGTTGTCTGCAAAAGTTTGCGCTTCAGGCTCTGCAGCTGAACTGGGGATCCTGCTGACTAATTGCTTTTTTTCTGCAGGAAAAATAATAGCGAGGTCTGACAAAGGAGGGAAGAAGCAATTGTTGCTTTGTTTGATCTGTTTCAATAACCTTTTTTTTTTTTTTGCTTTTCTCTCGGCGGCAAAACCAACTCACCATAAACACAACGTTGGGAACATTTGGGGCGAGGTTTAGAATGCCCTTCAGAGTTGAACTGGCTCCTTTCTTTTTTTGCTGGTATGTTTTTTCTTTCAGTTGTTCTTCATTTAATGTAACCCTTCTATTATCATTGGGGTCAACTTGACCTCATTTAATGTCTATCATTCAAAAAACAAAAGTTAATTTTTTTGTGTTTGGATGTTTACTTTTATCTACTCATGCAAAAACTACATTAGATCATCTACTGTCTAGATCTGTTTTATTTGAACTGCTCCTGAAAATATTACAAATGTCGTTTTGGGTTCAGATCTTAATAACTTTTTTTTTTTTTTAAACCCTTTATTTCAACTTTTAGAAGCATACAGGTACACAAGTACAGCTTGATGGTATGATTGTGCATTCAAATATTAACGTTGCACTCATTGTACCCAGATACATAAACTAATAAATAAAACACAAACATATATATGTATACATATAAATACATACACACATACATTCATAAACATACATAGACACAAAAAAGGCATGAATAAGAGAAGAAAAGAAAAAAAAGTGGAAAAAAGATGGGGTAGTTATTGTTATTAAAGCAGTCTATCTTAATAACGTTTTTAATCAGAAATTCAAACACTGAATAATTTAATAAATGGCGGTTCAGTTGTTCAGTTGGTGATGAAACAAACCTTCATCCAACAGTTTCTGATTTGGGGATAATTTATATTTTGATAAAAACCAATGCGAATAGCTTGTAATACAATTATCTATTTCGTTGATTATCCTGGGGGACAGTTTGACCCCATTCAATGTTTATCATCCAAAGAACAGTCTACTTCATTTTGCTTCATATTTCTTTAGTTTTCGTAACTTGATGACTACAATTGATTTTTTTCAATCTGCTGATTGCATACTGCATGCATCAGTGTTATTCTGGGGTCAATTTGACCCCAAGCTGTTTTAGCTGTGTAAAACTTGTCCGTCTGTGTGACTAACTATGGTTAGTTTATCTCTACTAGATCTCATATTTGAAGTACATGTACTCCTTTTTGGTTTAGTAGTGCTTGAATACACGCAGAAAGTGTCACTGTCGGGGCGACCATGGCTCAGTGGTAGAGTAGGTTGTCCATTAACCGAAGGATTGGAGGTTCAAATCCCGCTCTAACCGAGTCATTGTCGTTGTGTCTTTGGGCAAGGCACTTTTCCCACATTGCCTTGTATGAGTGAGTATGAATTGTGCATGAATGTTGGTGGTGGTCAGAGGGGCTGCGAAATGGCAGCCACACCTCTGTCAGTCTGCCCTAGGGCAGCTGTGGCTACATTGTAGCTTACCATGACTGTGTGAGTGACTGGTGTGAATGAATAATGGTTTCTGTAACGTGCTTTGAGTCTCCTCGAAGAAAGCGCTATATAAATCCAAGCCACCATCATCATCATCACTAGTACTACAAGTTAGCATTATATGTTAATAAGGGGGCGGGGAAAAGCAACTTCAGTGTTTATCATTCAAAAAAATATTTCATGACTTTTCCAAATTTGATGGTTACAATTACTAAGCATAACATTATCATGATGATATTTTGTCAATGTGGTGAACACATCGGTGTTGCTCTGGGGTCAATTTGACCCCAAGCTGTTTTAGCTGTGTAAAACGTGCCTGTCCATGTGTGACCCATTGACCTGCAGGTGCAGAGTTCATGCTTTTCAGTTGATACATAACATTGGGGGGGGGGGGGCAATATCCTCATTTTGGAACAGCTCTTTCACAGTGAAAGTGATGTAGAGTAGGATTTGTATGGGACAGAGGACTTTACAGTGAATAACCCCAAATATGTTACAGAAAAGGGGATAAAAATACGTTTAATAATGATGGTGGCGCTAGAGAACAGGTCAAGATTTCATTATTTATGTATTCAACCAATAAACAAAGTGCCTGACACAAAAACTTGGTCAACAATTGTCTGAAAATCATTTTCTTGAGGCAAATTTTCCTGGAATCAGATTGACCAAAAGGGTAAAATGTGTTAGTAATATTTGTAAATACTGTAATAAGAGGGTTTGTACAGGAGTCATTCCATGAAATAGTAGCTTTTTTGAACAGTACAACAGTTAAATTTGGTTTTGTATCTTCTTTTTTTTGTTGAAACAACTAAAACACTATTTTACTGTTATAAATTAACGTAAATTACAGCTTACTGTATTTAAATATTGTAATACCTAATTAATTACTTAATTTTAGGATAATAGATAATACAAAAGATAACTAGATGCAGGCAAATTGGCAGAGCTGCGAGCTGATTAATTTACTGATTAATATTCACCGTCTGCAATAAGTGTGAGGTAAAGATTTCCAAAGGAGGGGAAAACTTTTTCAAATGTTCTTATTCGCCACCCACATTATCTCCTTAAAACTGACGCTAACTAAAGAAAAAAAGCTGTTAAATGTGCGAAGAAGACATTTTTTCTCTGACAGAAACACTATTAATAACCGCTCTTATCTATACAGTTCAACAGCTGTATGTCAAATGTGTCTTAAGCTCATTAACGTCAGACAGGAACAGATCTTCTTTGCTTTATCTCGTCTGTGAAGTAGAGTTATTGCCTTTTTTTTTGTAAAACACTTTTCCCTATATACTGCACTTTGGTTTGATTCTTAAGTTTTAGGTGGAAATGTATTGAAAATTAAACTAAATCAATAACTAAAGTATTGACAACATTGTGCTTGTTTATGGAGATAGGATCTTCAGCAAGCTTCTATGCTGTAAAAGCAAAACATTTTTGGTCGTAAAGGTGGCCATATTGGATTTTACAATATGATGATGCCAGTCATGGTTACTGTCAAATAGGCATCATATTTAGAGTCTTTGAGGTCCACAACATTAGAAACGAATTTTTAATTTTAATTATGTTACTTGTGGTTGGCTGGAACAAGTTTGGATGAACTACAGCCTGGCCCGCAGAATGTCTCCGCGCTGAATAGCACGTACCACGTACCATTTCACTTAAATGACTCAGTTTGATGTAAAATCGTAATCTACACTGAATTGCCTTTGAAACATTATATCACACGACTATGTTCCGATAAATTTCGAAATTACATTTCAAAAAGGTCTCTTAGAGGCTCAATTGGAGGAGTCGTTTGACAAATGGGGCCCCCGGGGGCCCCCTGGCGCCCATGTGGCACATACGAAGTAGTGGGCGCCATTCATATATTGGTATGTGTCAATGATTCGGTACCTACTGAATGTGTTGATGGATTGATAAAACTTACCCTTTCACTAATTCCACCACAATGAAGTCACTTCCGTCTCCAGAGTTATAGAGTATGAGGCCGTCGGGGTTGGTGGTTTTGAACTGGAAGAAGAGGTGCATGGAGGCGTAGGCTTGTAGCGTGGAGAAGGCCAAGTAGCTAGCCTGAGTTAGGAAAGTCACAGGATTGGCTACGATGTGCCTCATGCCGAACCGAGCGTTGAGTTCACAGTAGGCGATGTCTCCGTTTTTGCACTGGTCCAAGTACAGGATACCATTGAAGGACAAGGCTTGGAGGTGACCAATGAAATTAGAGGGCATGACGGAGATGAAGCGCCGCTCCGTCATTATTCCCATTTCTATGTTGTTTAACTCAAGGCGGGTGTGAGCGCCGGTCATTAGGCCTAGGAACGAATAATAACAATACCGTATTAATAATGAAATACCAACATCTGGGTGGGGTTGGGGTCAATTAACATTACAATTCTTATTTTTCCCTAGAAGTCAATTACAATGACATTCTCAATTACTAAAGTTAAACTACAATTAATCACAATTACTGAGCCTTTAATAAAAATCTCTTACCATCTCTTATAAGGGATCAGTTTTGACCCATGTTTTATTAAATCAGCTGTAAAATACACTAAAAAAAACATTATAAAATGAAATATTTCATCTCATTTCATAATTAATCCTCTATTGTTCTTTTTTTGTATTATTCTGTTTTATAATGTATTACACTGATTTTATTATTCTGTTTTTATTGTGAAGTGTCTTGGGTAGCCTGTAAGGTGCTTCTACATAAAAAGAATAATTATAATTATGATCTATTGTGCAATTTGTTTCTCATCTATTTAGTTGGCTTATTAGGCTTCCTTATTAATATTATATTCCTTATTAATATTTTGGTGTGGGCGTCTGAGCCTTGATTCTGTCTGTATACCCGTAGAATTCATTTTTTTTTTAAACCGGTAAAATGATCCACAAGAAAAACACATTTTAATGATCGTTAACTACATATGTGTAAGCCGTAGAACTATAACATGGTTAAATTGTATTAACAGTTTTAATAGACGTTTCCATGCCAACTACAAATAAAAAGTCCATTATCTGAACTCAGTTACAATTCATTTTTGATCAAAACAGCAACAAATGTGTCACCTACAATTTAAATTCTAAGTACACCATAATTGTAATTAATTATCCAATATGCAATTACAATTATATTGACCGTGACCCTGAATCTGGGCCTTTTCAATTACAGCCAGGGTTGGGGTCAATTGTAATTGTCATTAACATATTATTTAAAAAAAAACTAACAAACTGTGAATGAATTGCAAAATTTGGGAACCACGTTATAGTTATACAGCTTAAACATATGTAATTAACAATTATTAAAACATTTTAATATCAAGTTTCGCTGTCAGCTCTCTTTAGGATCATTTTACCATATCAAATAATTGAAATGTAGGCGTATACTGACAGAAAAAGGCTTTAACGCCCACATCAGAAACATTAATACCAATATTTTCATTGATAAGGAAGCTTAACAATGAAACCAATACATGAGAAATAAATTAGATGATCTATAATATGTTTTAGTGTATTTTACAGCTGATTTAAGACACTGGTTAAAATTGACCCGTAATCATTAGAGATGCTAACAGAAAGCTAACACAAGAGGAAAGGTTAAGGTTTATTCATTAAAGTCTCAGTAATTGGATAATTGAAGATGTAATTGTAATTTTTAAATGTAATTGAGCCTAACCCTGATTACAGCTGCTTTGTGTTTACCTTCTACAGTCACATTATCAACAGAGAGCTGCAGGTTTTTCCCGCGTCGCACCACCTTCACCGTGTGCCACTCGTTGTCGTTCAGCTTCTCTCCGACTGTGAGGATCTCTGGTCCTTTGCCTGAGAGGAGGAACACGTCAAAGAGACAATCACAACCACATCTACACATTCTATACACACACACCTGTCTCTACACAAGCCCAACATTCATTTTCTCACACTTTCATATATTATTTTTCCCTATTCAATGAAAAACTTCATTATAAAATACACAAAAATCACAGATCAATTGTTGTTTTAAATCAAATGATTTAAATGAGCTGCTAACACAGTTTTTTTCTTATTTCAAAGGGATTATTTGTGAGAAGCCTGTTGGAGAAGATTGAGTGCTATCCTATATAGAGCAGATGTGTCAAACTGAAGGCCCAGGGGCCAAATCGGGTCATTGAGAGCATCCAATTTGGTCCACAAGATAAAGTATGATTATTATTTATTTGCGCACACATATATATATATATTTCAAACATTTATAACATAACTGTGCTGGTAGAGGTGAAGAAGACCACAGGGTGATATACTGTAAAGCCACGTCACCATTTAAGACTACTAGTAAGTAATTTACATATATAAAGCAACAGATAAATACAAAAAATTGAACTTGCAAATGTTTTTTTTTTTTTTTAAAAGAGTTCAAATTGGATATAGATTTCAGCGTCTCAAAGTGATAAGACTCTATATTTAAATGTTGGTTAAATAAAGTTGTGCAGTAACACGGCAGATGAAAATCCCAGCAATGCAAGTGTTGTATAAATGAAAGAGAAAACATGACTCAGTGTTTTAATAACCTTTCCAATGCTTAGATCACATTTTGGAAGTCATTCCTAATCGCAAGTTTTTCAAAATAAGTAAATTTGACCAAAATCCAGCAATTTTCCTCAAAATTGTTCATTAAATGAGCTTAAAATAATAATAAAAAAAAAAAATGGTTAAAATGGTGTTGGGATATTATCGCTCCCTTACATACATTATATGTCATTAATAGGTAGAAGTACAAACCAGTGTACATTAATGTTGAAATTGCTCGTTTTCCTGTTTAAAATCTATGGCCCACTCGAAATCAAACTGGTACAAACGACGGCGTATTAGGGCCAAAAGAAATCTGAGCACCATGAGATTAAAGTCGTAATATTTTGAGACTAAAGTCATAATATTTCAAGATTAAACAAGTAATATTTCGAGATTATAGTCATAATATTTCGAGATTAAAGTAGCAATATTTCAATATTAAAGTCATAGTATTTTGAGACTAAAGTCATAATATTTCGAGAATAAAGTCCCCACCCCACTTCTAAATAGAAGTTGGTTGTATGTATAAAAGTTGTATGGCTATTAGTTTGTCAATAAACATTGGGATGTGATTGTTCTTAATATAATACAAGTTTAAGAACATTAAAGAAAATTCAAAGCAATACATCCTGTATATAATACATAAATTAATGTTGGCCTTGACTACAACAAAAAAGCAGGTAAACTAGCTGTTTACACTAATCTTTAAAACAAATTTACGTTAGGAAATAAAAAGAGCTATTTATAGAACTACATAAACATATATTGTATATACACATACTGTACATATAACGGTGTACTGTATAAATATTGTAAATCAATGCAGTTATTGATGACAAATTACCGACAATCCCAGTTGTGTCACTTGGAATCAATGGATACGAATAACTTCCAGGGAACAAATTCAGTCTTACAATTTTTTTTTTTTTGTACATATGCTGGTATACGAAGAACAGTCTATTCTTCCCCACCTTTTCTATTTCCTGCCTTGAGTCTCTCCTCCCTGCTCCCTTTCCCCTCCCCTTCCCCCTCCCCCTCCACTTAGGTGTAACACTGCTCTCCCTTTTTATATCCTCCCTATAATAAAAGATTTCTTACCCTTCCTATAGGGAGGGCTGGTGATGGTCACAATTAAGCAATAAAATAAATCAATGTATTTTATTGCAATAACAAAATATGCATTGCTGTCTCATAATGATTGCACTTCCTGTGGTGTTGACCTTTGACAGCATGTGCAGACAAGAAAAAAAAAAAAAAAAGTCTTACATAAATCACGTGACGGTCAAGCATTTTGTCGTAACTTTCTCTTTACAGCTCTGGATTTGATGAAGGATATTTCAGTCACAATATCCAATTTACTTATAAAGAAGACTAATGCTGTAAATAGTAAAAACTAGCTCTAATTTGGTGTTATATTAAAATATGAATGTCTACATTAAGAATTGATCCCACAGCACTGCATTACACACAGCAGAAATGACATTTTAAGTTCATTTAATGAATCAATATCTGGCCATTTATATCAATAAATATACTCTTTTTTATTTTCTAACCCAGTCCTACTATAGAAGGTTGTTTTTTTACTTTTTTACACAAAATCTCCTGCGGTTTTTCACTGGATTTAAAATAGGTCACACTGCAGCATCGTCGTCTAGAATCAGTGCCAGTGCAACGGGCTGACGACTAATTGACCATGTCTAAGATGAGTCTAAGCTGACTGCGTCTTGAAGAAGGGGGGGAGGGGGGGTGGTCTGTCCAATTGAGCTCAGTGTGAAGGAGTTACTGGAATGTAAAGAGAACCATCAACATCAACCATCCACTGGTTCCACCTGCAGGAACCCATAAGAGCTGAACTAGAGACGAAACCACGTGTTTGTGGAGAAGGCCACACGATCCCATTGTCTCCATTGACTGGCCACACCAGACAGATCAATCACATCAAATCCTGCTCCCTCCAATAATGAAAAATAAATAAATAACAGAAATAGAGCAGGGGCTGAAACTGTGTCCAACACAAAGAAGACAATGTTTAACTCCTACGTCATTTTCACAAAGAGTCAATCAATTTACTGTATGTATGCGACCAATGACGCCAAACACTAACATTTAAATTAAAAAAAACCTCAACGTACATGTGCTGATAGGTATTTGTGAATATTTAAAAGAGGATGTCTGCTGGATTTAAATATCAAAGCTTGTTAAATGTCTAAATAATTGTCTGATCCACTAATGATGATTGAGTTTGGCTGAATGTTATCATTAAAATCATTAAAGCGTGCAGTAATTATCTCATTATAAACACCCCATAGTCTTTTTCAAATATTACTAACCAGGAAATGAGATTTAAACCCACTAATGAGCGTTAAAGAAAATCCAAAGATGATCTTGTTTTTTGTTTTGTTACTAAACTAAAAATCTAATAAAAATAAACAGAACAAAATTAGTTTTTTTTCTATGTCAATTGTTCAAAAAATAGTAAAAAAAAAAACAACAAATACAAATAGCAAAAAAAAGCTAAAATTTTTCATGCTTTCGTTAAAAGTTTAACAACTTTTAGCAAAACAACTTGAATTTCTTATTCTTCTCGGTGTTTTTATATGAAAACTCAATAATATTCAATAACGAGTCCCTATGGAATACCAAAGCATTTCTGTTTCCAACCTACATTGCATTGATTTCACGCAACTTTTATTTTCCAAGATTAACAAAAGTAATTGAACAGCCACAGGTTTACAAAAAAATAGCCGTTTTATGAGCTGTTTGTTCACTATTTAAACAAATAAACGACACCACCAAACCAAGAAAATGAACCAATGATCCCAACACTCAAACTAAACCAGATTAAGTAAACAAGTGTTATAAATAATTTAGCATAATAAATAATAGCATCTGGGTTAAACCAAATGTTGAATAACTGATGAACTTACGTTACTATTTTATAAGTACTTTTGATTTTTTCAGTATGTTTCTAAATCAGTAATTTTACTTGTACTTTCGTACATTTTAAAGGAAGTAATTATTACATTTCTACACCCGAGTAAATTGATTTTCTTGTGATTACTTTTTTTCATAAATGTTAATAAATGTAGTTATACTTAGAGCCTGGGAGTTTTTTTTTATTTATTTATTTTGAATTGAATTCATTGGTGTTATTTTATTTAAAAAAAAAAAAAAAAAAAAAAGTGTACATTTTGACAAACCTTTTATTTCATATAGATACCTTTGTGGAAGACAAATTACGTTATTATCAAGGTTTATTCCTTTTTTCTGTTTATACGTGAGATGTTTACTGTACGCAAGGGAACCGTGGCAAGATTTATTACCTAAAATAAATAAAATAAAAGTAACTTTTGCTTCGACTACTATTTAATTGAGCTACTTTTTACTTGTACTTCGAACATGAACACAACAGCAGTGTATTTACCAAAATGAAAAAAAAAAATTATGATAGTTTTAGAATATTAATAAATCAAACAAAACATCATTAAAACCTTACATACAATAAAAAATACCTATATACTTATATATAATCTTCTTACAATACAGACCTATTTACACTATAAATATAAAATATATATACATATAATTCATTTATATATATCTATATAATTACACAATTCATGTAATCCCACTATACATTCATCTGTCCACACATGCATAACTATATACACACCTATTTACAATTTTTTCACTTATGATTGGAGAAGATAAACTTATACTTGTACTACAATTTCAATCAAGTAACAGTACTTCTACATGAATATGATGCATCAGTACTCTGTACACCTCTGGTTCTCAGTAAAACACTGTCAATGTATTTTGTCACATGTGGAAATTAAACAAAGTAAAGAGACTGGGCCTGTTTTTTTTTTAGTGTACAATGGTGGATGTTCCCACACACACATTAGAGTGTGTAAACCCTTTGAAACGCTGCCTCCTTTCAGCCTCTGCACGCTTTAAAGAACAAAAAAGGTGTTTTATTTCTTTCTGGTTTGATCCTGAGGTTAAAACAGAAAAGGATGAATAGGTTAGTGATGCATGCGTTAATCCCAGCACGTTATGGTAATTCTGTGTTTTGGTGGATCATTAGCTTTGGAATAAAAAACAAATTAAAAAAAAGCAAAAAGCAGCATTATTCTGAAGATTCAGGAATACAAATATGAACCAAAACTCATATCTTGATATTTTTTTTTCTAAATGACAATATACGATATAAATCTCAATATTTTTAACTCAATAAAGAGAATTCTGGTTTAAATTTGCAAATGAAAAAAGCCACACAGGCACATTTTAACAAAAAGCTGCACAATACGTGCCACTTTAGGCTTTTTTCTCCTATAAGGGACAGCACGTGTGAGTGTGGCTTGTTTAGATAAAGCAGTGACTACTAAAGTCTATGTATTTTAATACAAAATAAGATGTAACATTAAATTATATCAATATAGGTTATATTGTCATTTTCTATATCACCAAAATAGAAAACTCGATATATATTAAATCTCAATATATTGCCCAGGCCTATTGTGTAACCCAGTGTTTTTCAACCTGGGACCCCATGTGTGAGGTCACCTGGAATTAAAAAAGGGTCACCTGAAATTAATTAGTAAAAAAAAAAAAAAAAAAAAAAAAACTTAGGTAAAAACTGCTTAAAACTATATTACATCAAAAAAAAAAAAAAAAAAAAAAAAAATATATATATTGTTTTTTTTCC